>NC_088322.1:14523685-14826715 GCF_910592395.1 Lineus longissimus
AAGCTTAAAGTGTGTGATCGAGTGTTGACACTCCACGGACTGCATGCACGTGTCTGGTCCTTTTGGGAAGCCTGAAACAGGTATAAGGCAATTCGCCACCTTCCCTTAGCTACATCTAGGGCCCTTTAGTATCGGTGTGAAAGTGATTTCACCTCTGGTTAATCGGAAACTCTCTACTCGGCCATTATCATGCCATTCTACGCTGCACAAGCATCACAGAATGGTAGCGATGGCATGGTAGCGATGTATACTCTAATTGGTCAGTAAATTGCAGCTCAGGGAAAAGTGGATGGCAGACAGAAAGTAGTGGTATATAACAAGTTTCACGATCCGTACAAATTACAAAGTACGAAGCATGAAGGCCTAAGGGGAATTCAACTTTTTCTGAAAATGCATCTTCTTTCAAAAATCCCGCTCACGACACACAGCAACTAATCGAAAATAACACTTTCCTTCTGAACCGTGTAAATAACCGTCCCGAGACTCACCCCTCGCCAGCTGCAGTCAACAACCTGCTGCATCTGTTTTTCGTGTATCGATTTCGGATCATAAGGAAGCGAGCCAGTAACATGGTTATATTCATGGACTTATAAGCATGAATGCGTCAATCTGTGACAGAACGCAATATATGGGAGCGATAGATTGGAGTGTATCATCGTTATTATGCGGCGTTCTTATTCCAGAGTATGATTGAAGGATGGGAAACGCTGAACCGTCAAGAGTTCACAACAAATGTTTGTTATCTACTCTGAAATAATGAATGTTGACGAGATTTCTTGCAATCATGTTGAGAGCAATCAACAGATGAAGCGATGGGATCAAACCATATTTTTGGCAAAAAGTTGTAGACCGTCATAGACCACGACTTCACGCAACAAGAGTGTTCACGTGTCGGAAGTCAATTGTATTGGTCCTGTTAGAAAACGATTTCGCTCTCGTCAGGCCTTGAACGATGGCTGCAAGACCTCTAAAAGGGTTAACATGATAGTCGTTAAGGTAATTAACAAAATGCATTGCTTCCTCAGCTGACACCGTAACGCTGAGATTATAAAGCTAATTAAAAACTCCATTTTAGAGCAGGCGTCATCTGATTTCATTGTAAATACAAAATACGCCGTTTCAAACGTCGCTCACAGCATCATGAGCTCCCGGTCTCTATCAGAAGGGAAATTAAAAGTGATATCCATCCGTAGTCCAAATTAATGGGTTTCAAAATGACGTATCGTTTAAGGCCACATCACTTATCAGAGAGGACATTTGGCATTCTCAAAACAGACATAATATTCGAACAGAGACTGCCTCACCACACTACTACATGCGCTGGAGTATGGTCATTTGGGTTTAGTCATCTTAAACCTTTTCCCATTCAATAACTGGGTTCAAATGGACTACTTTTCTTGCCCAACCTCAACTGAACCTCTAATCTCACCCTCCCCTCAAGTCGTAATTTTTTTCATTTGGTTTGTCCATCCATCTTATAAACAACAACAACAACAACATTTTTCTGACTCTGAGAATGATCATGAAAACCTCGACAGACAATACTGTCCATGACACCTCCACCGACATGGCAGTTTTTTACATCCCATTGTTATGGGGCTCCAAATGTCTTTTTCTGGGGCTTCAGTAGGATCAACTCCGGCACTAATCTAAGCTGTCTTTTGTTGAAATCTGTTTTGGCCAAGTTGTGGTAGCTGGTGTTTTACGGTCGGATTAGGTAGGCAATGAATCAGGATCAGCCGATACACCTAATCCCCATAAAGCGACCAAGCTAGCTCTTTTTTGGTTTAGGTTTAGAATATCATGCCGATCACTAAAGTGGCCAACAACTATTGTTCGAATTCTGTCTACAGAGGTAAACAACATCTTTCTGGCTCTGAAAACACGAGTGATGGTTGTGAAAAAGTCGAAGGTCAAATGTCATGATACTAAATGTATTTCACCACAAAGAGAGTTTTTCGCAATTGTTATCTTTCTGAAAGAGTCTGTCTATTTGTAGAAACAGAAGGTTTATGATAGATTATTAGCAACCTGTCCCTTTTATTTTTAACTGATAGTCTATTCCTGCGTACGCGTATATGTTTAAACCAGTCATGTTACATTACCTTCACGGGACGACAAAATGGCGCTCATCCAAGCACTCCGGTTATTCTTTGAAACACTCCTCACCCAATGCATGCCACGGGAGCTCCCGTCCCCTGGCAATAAAACAACCAGCTTACCAATAATTGAAGAGCCATTTCCCTCGAGGCGAGAAGTGTGTTTGTCGCTTGAGGAGCAGGTGATTTATGTATTTTTATTCGTCTGCTTCTGCAACAAGTCGCGAACGGAATCGCACTCCAGTCCTCCGCCATTGGTTACAGCAGATGAGGGAAGCTTGCACAGTTAACAGTCTCTTGTCTACAATGGAAGCCATTTTCTCGTGGTTGCAGATGAATTTGTCGCTAGAGCAGTAGGTGATGCATACATTGTACAAATAGTCTTCTGTTGCAGCAAGTTGTAACGGTATCACACTCCACGCCTCAAACATTGGTGACCGCTGGTGACTCTACTCCCACTCTACCCTACTGACTCTACCTCCACGTTGGAAGCCATTTCCCGGCTTGATGCTTCGCATGTCTATATAATTATAGTCTCTCCGATCGCCCCTTTGCCAGGAACTATTCAACCCAACATCAGGTCAAGCTAGGATTACTCGTTAAATCAGATGGGTGACTTCGTGCACCCATCCCATCTTGGCTTCAGGCCAATCAGTTCACTCAAGCTCGCAATGCACAGTCATCCGTCTTTCATCCGTCTTTCATCCTAACTCGTCCTTAATCTGCGGTAATTAGCCACGGCTTCATTGGCAGGCTAACTACCAGTAACTCAATCCATCCTCAGCAGGCATTTCATCAGTGCATAAGGCATTTCATTAGGACTTAATGCATTTCATTAGTACATCAGGCATTTCATGTGTACCAGTAGGCATTTGATTAGTACAACAGGCATTTCATGTGTACCAGTAGGCATTTGATTTGTACATCAGGCATTTCGTGTGTACCAGTAGGCATTTGATTTGTACATCAGGCATTTCAAGAGCTAAGATAGTGGTAGAGTACTACAAGATATGAATCAATGTGCATCATCCGTAAACGGTCACCCAAGTAGCATTGCGAAAACGTACAATTTGTTGTTCCGAAGGCCGATGAACTTGGCCTCTGTACATTAGTTCAACGTACTTTTGTACTGAAGTCTCGCCTTTTCTGATGGTGGAATTCCAGGTCCCATCATAACTATCCCTGATTGGTTCATTTCTCATCACTATCTCGGTGAAGCAGAATAGAGATGCTCTGATTGGACAATACAAGGGAATGATTTACATATTCACAATGCACGTACAGGCATCGTGCACTGAATCCTGGCAGGCCCTCAGCAAAAGTGACGTGTCAGTGAACCGTAATGCAGTTTCCTTAGCTTGCGACAGAGCAACGATACCCTGTAGACTTGCAGCCAGCCTTCATTAGTCATTTTATTAGTTTATAGCGCTTGAAAACTAATGATTTTAACTCCGCATGCAAGCAATTTGGCGGCTTCGTAATACATGCGTTCTCAAACGAAGATATTCGAATAATCACGATTAATTCTCAAAAACACTTCTGCAGCAGCAAGTAATTGCCACTAAACTGTGGCGAAAATGATTCCAGTGCGAAATATCCTTGAATTATTGCCAAAACAATTGATTCTCCACCTTCCCCTGTCTTGAAGAGGAATCCTGTTGCATTCTAGGGAAGGTAGTAATCCCAGTTGGCCTCGGGCGTAAGTAAGAACATGGATGGCCATGGTTGGATACGAAGGTGGTGGACAATTTCAGCTTCAATCATCTCTCCTCAACCACACAGAGTATTGCCGTCGGTATTCCCATTCAGTAGGCGACGCTGCACCAGTCTTTACGCCTTTTTGTGGAGGCTGGGAATCGGTAAAAACATCGCGCTTTCAGCCAACATGATTTGACCCATTCAGCTCGTAAACTAACAAGTTTAAACTTATTTGATTTGTTGTCATTTTATCTATTCAGATATTTTCCTGATGTCCCCGATGTAAGCTGCTGAGTCAAAAAGCTGGTGTCTCAAAGGATTTGATTGGACGCTATAGTTTTAGAAATCACGTGATGTTTTTCAAGGTCAAGATGGTCGCTGGATACTGGCTGGCGGGTCACGTGACCGTGACTGTGCTGCTCACGTTATTTGTAGACGAAGGTAGGTATTAATGTTCTTACTTTTCCTTATATCTCATTGTTAAAATATCCCTCACATGGTGGTTATAACTAAACCGCGTACAGTGGGCATACTGGCATCACAAATGGAGTTCGGCAATTCGAAGGCCATCATCACTACCCAAGCCTTGCAGACATACATACTAGTACTGCATAACCTACTCTTCCTCTGGTCTCTGATGCTTGTCTCGCCAGATGACAGATCGTTGCCCGGGCGGGATTGTCGCCTAGTTCCAATTAATGATGTGCAACACGTCAACAAGCTGTGTGATTGAACCTGTGATCCGAAGTGGCAGGTGCAGCCGCCGGAGTCGACGGAGCCCTCTTCAATGCAGAGATTACTGTCCGTACAACCTGAGGCACAACACAGAAATCATCACATAATCACCTTGAAGTAGGCATCGTCAGTGATTACTCCATTGCATCACCGGTATTATGAGGACAGTAGGTAAAAGTAGCCCTCATTGTCAATCTAGCTTTTGTAAGGCCAATGCCCATTCTTCACAGACTGAACGAGACCTAGACTATGATGATAGTATCATCCCCGTCTTCCATCCTGAGATCTGGTGGAATAGCCAGCTTCAACCAGGCTGCTGAAACAGAAATAATATTGGTTTCATGATATAGAGAGTAATCAGGTTAACCAAGTGGTTAGAGAGAGCGAAGATATTTCGAAGTCCCGCAAGGTGCGCATAGTTTTCCCCCATTCTCATCCAGAAAACCACGCTGCCTTTTTTGGGTTGAAAGTAGACCTAACCCATGAACGTAAATATCATATATGGCCACCCGAAAACCTGAGGTCGCATAAAATCTATGATAAACGAGAGTACCAAAATTACCCGTTTTTATCCATCCCGCACGAGGTGCACTGAGGTGGGATTAGCGCCGGAGCTGGCGGACTCGTTATCCAAACAAAGGCATTGATTTACTAGCTTGAGTTAAATACCATTCCAGGTCGTATCTCATTCCTTTGCTGGAACAGAAATCGATTTACGATTCGCCCACAATGACACAGCAACCAGTGGCAATTTGTTTTATCTATGTACGAAAGAGACCCAGCCGCGTGTTGCCGGAATCGGCCATCGTTGGACAAAAGTTGTCCTTATCTAAACTGCTGATGATCCGGATTGCAGCAACAGCTATATTTTGAGAAATCTAGCACCCGTACAGCTATCGGATAAGACCCAATTAGGACAGAATCCATCCTTAAAAGACTAATGCATACGCTCGGAATTTTACAGGCGACAACTTGGCTTTAACGAACGAATTCTGTCTCCAACCTGCATCAGCCTGCAGTGACTGATACTCAAAGTCTTTGCTGGGGGCGTCGGAAGGGGGGCGTGTCGAAGAAATGAACGCGACTGACACTCAGAGGCAATGCAAGGGGTATCGTCTTAAAAAGTGAGTGATGACGTAATTCGCAAGCGGCGGTGTAAGATCTGCTACTGAAAGAGTTACATGGACCACGCGGCAGTTCCTGTTGAGAGAATGCTAAAAGTCTCAAGCCTATTGAATCATCAGTATATCATGAAGTTGCAAAGCGGCAGTGTCTAGTGAAGTCATACAGTTACTGATATATAGAGGGAGATAGATTATACAAGCACTGATTCATTAGCACATTCGTGCGACCCTGGGCTCTAATTCATTTGAATTAAAGCAGTAGATTGCCCCTAAACACAAGATCGATGGGGTGTCGAGAGAAATTGCTAAAGCAATTATTTCCCCTTCCCACAAACAGAGGACAAATTGAAGATTTGAAATGTCACAGGCGGTCGCCGACCTTGGATAACTAATGAAAGGTTACCAAGTCATGTGGTGTGTCATTAAAGTGATGGCTTCTTTCCTCAACTGAAAATACGACCACGCCCTCTTTTGAGAAATCAAAAATTGACCTCGTCCTTGAATCCATTTTCTTGAACTTTTAAAGTTAATTGAAGGCAAATTAGTTGTGGATTAGTGTCTTACAATCTGATGGCAATTGTTGA
The DNA here is from genome assembly GCF_910592395.1 of Lineus longissimus. NCBI lineage: Eukaryota > Metazoa > Nemertea > Pilidiophora > Heteronemertea > Lineidae > Lineus > Lineus longissimus. Next base: position 14,529,926 of record NC_088322.1, read on the forward strand.
TTAACAGGTTTCAATGACATAGAAGTTACTTCATGGCAATATGTTACAATCTAGCAGACTTTTCGGAGGGAAGCTTTTGTGCCAGATGTTAAGCACGATAATGATAAGGCGGGCAATCTTCTTAATAATACAGCCATTTGTTGTTATGACCGTGACCTTCCTGTTTCCATACATCAAATAAGACGATGTTCTTTTGAAAAAAGTTATCTTTGGCATGAATATCAATGCTGCCTTATCTGGTGGTCACGAACACCGTTCACTGCCAAAGAATGTGCAGTCGCAAACGAAGAAAGGTAGCGGTGAATTTCGTAGCTGTGTCGTAAAAATCTTAAATCTGCTGAGGAATCAGACCCCCTTGAGAATGGACAAGCATTTAGCAACAGCAGAATACCATGAATAACAATTCCATCGCGTGCGGCCTGCTTCTCTGGTATGTGTGCTTTATAACATAGATAAAGACAAGGTGTGATCTGTATATGATATGGCTCCAGGGCTAATGGAAACGCTAAGTAACGCCCCGCCAGCAGTGGCGGTATCCATTATTGCTTTATTGGGAGGGCAGTGCAGTTGAACCAACAGACTGACCAGGCTTAACCCCGCCTGACATTATGCGTTGAATGATAATTGGTGCCTTAGACAACTATGGGCCAACGAAGCCAGTAGCCTATGCAGGCTTTGCGTACGAGGGTGGGGATAAAGCTATACGTTTTGCCATTTAGGGACCATCTTCAAAACAAATGTCACTAACCCTTACATCTGAAGTGTTTTCGAACCCACCATACTAATTTAAATCTATGTATCTTTCATGACGTAAAATCAATGCTGATTACTCCGCTGTCTTTGCCTGCGCGCGTCTCTAGCTAATTTATTTAGCATGATAGATGGGCTCTTAGTAAAGAACGCTGGCGATGAATTGGTTTTTGCTCAGCATCCTTCATACTAGTAGTGAAGAAATTCACCACATTCAGGTGACTTGACTTTGCATTGGACTCAGGTTGGGGATTTCTGGTGTTTTCATGGTTTTGACTGGTATAGCCTTCTCTCATGTGTCGTGGCGGAGGCGGAACTACTTTGGCCTGTTAAGTTCTTTCAATCAATCTTCTGTGGCATCATGTAACCTAGACTCGTATTTAGAAAGATGAAACTTTCATTGTATCCGCCCAAAACACTGCACTGGTGTTTGCAGTTGAGCGTCGAACAAGTTACAAGGAAACGTTCTTTTTCATCGTCGAACCCACTCTCAGTGGCGCGCCAGCAGGTGCTGGTGGGAACACACGCCTTCCCGTAGAAAATCTTCGAAAATATCCTTGAATTTTGGGAAGTTCACCGTAACTGTCTGTAAAGGCACCAAGGCGCTATCCTTTTCTCAGGCTCTATATTCTGCCCATGACACTGATGTGTAAAGACATAGGTGCTCTTCTACCTGTGTGGCGGGGATAGTAGTCCTAGGGCTGATAGTTCGTGTAACAATAGCCCGCATTGCTAAATGTTTTGGTTAGGGTTAGCGGTACAATAGATCATGCTGCTTAATTGGTCAAATACAATGATACCGGACTATGACTCCAGGGGGACTATATCCGCTGTCACACCGGTCTCCGAAACCAAGCACGAGACACAGCCAAACAAAACACAGCTCTAGAACACCGAGCGCATGACCACCGCTTACCAAAAACATATTGGGAATTTGCATGTACTCATCTCTGCCTAATCACATTACTTCATTATGAGCCATACGTCTGGGATATCAAGCAAGTCAATCTAATTTTCCATGAACTATCAGGAGAATTGTCAAATTTACTTGTGTGGCCCAATTTTCGGATTCTGTTTCCTTAGGTTGTGGTCGATTGTTGAGGCTGTTTTTGCGTGCAAGCTGTTATTTGAAGACATGTTCCGTGTATACTAAGAATTAATTCATACGTCTCACCATTTCTCTAAGGATTGATCCCGGGAGGTGATATCATTCGATAGCTTGCACATAAGTCGTTCGTAGGCCTATAGGCCTAGAGTACAGTGCAGTGGCTACACAGTCAGCAGTGCGAGAGCTTGACTTCGACATCGCATGATGTCAGACAGGACACAACAGACCTTCCCTTATCAAACTCCTCAGAAGAAACATTATCTGCTAATGGTATTATTATTGGTAAATTGCACTGAAACCCCACATCAGACCTTCCCTTTAAATATCAAACTCCTCAGAAGGTAAATTGCGCCAAGTCCTAAAGGTACACAAATGCACGTGTACAGATTCTATTGTTAAAGTTACTATGTGGTTTTCGACAACAATAGCTGTGATTGACTGTATGCAAATGAGGTAAGATTGGGTGTCCGGAACTCTCGTGAGAAAAGAATTTCGCCTCCCGAGAACGGACGGGTGGTGAAACTGAAGAACTCTGATAAGTCGACTGGAAAGGCTGGATAGGTCCAGAACAGTTATTACTTTGGGGAACAGGCGTGTCATCGAAAAGCAACAAAACAATGAAGCAACTTTACTTTCGCAAAAATGATCCTTGAAATTCTTCTTGAGACACTCAAGGAGGATTCCGCGGTGACGTCACGGTTTTCTCAAGATGGCGCTGCAGATTGTGAGACACCCTGTCCTTTGAAGGTTGCGATCATGACCTGTAACCTGCTATTGCCCGTGTCAACCGCGCGCAATCACGATTCTCGCCGGGCAAATGATTTCATTGCCAACACTTCCCATGGGGTGTGTCGTAGCTTCATGAGCTATGTGACCAATCCCAGTTAATTGGATGATATTACAGCCGTGAACATGCTAATCACTGTCCTAAATCACACTAACTACATGTTGTGATACCCTAATGCACAAATGAACGATACGCTAATCTTCGAGCTTGACCGACCAGGTTGCCGGAAACTTGAGACTTATCTCATGGAGCTCGCGGTTTCATTAATATAACCAGAGATATAACGCAACCACCATCTTTCAAGAATCGCCTGTTTGGCTTATCACTGCCCTTGTAACACACCAACTTTCTAGCGAGACCTTAATAAACAGCTTGATGAGACTGACTCAGGGTGGTGGACTTCTTTCTGTTTAAATTTACAATACGCCATCACTGTTTGTGTCTCCTGAGAAATCGCCCTAATCATTGCCTATATCGCACTAACTATAACAAAGACCATAATTCACAAAATGGTGATACCTTGACGCCAGAGCTAGACCGACTGGAGTGGGGGAAGTCTCGATTTAGCTGACCGAAAATACGTCAACATATCTCAGCTGATCTCATCTTTCAAATCGTTTTGTCGCCGAACTCAGACGTCAGGTTAATGGAACCGACGCAGCATGATTGAACAATCATACCATGGGACCTAAAGTAATGACTTCCAAGATGTGATGTTGGTTCCTTCATGGTGCATCCAAAGAGTTTCCCATGTTCTTCGGGGAATTCTCGCAGTGTGTTGTATACTTCACACCTCGTTCCAGAAGGCATTGGAGAATAAAGAGACCTCGGTATGCAAGGTATACCGGTAATTAAGAGACACCCCGTAGACAATTTGAACCAATGTCCCAGTCTAAACAAACAGAACCGTCGTGATTGATTGTAGGCTGAGGGAGCAAATAGTAATATCCGTCTCAAACCCCTGAGGAAGTAACAAGCAAACCAACGTTTGCTATGGTTAATGAAAAAAGACAACCAGTGATTTATGGCGGAAGTGCGGGATGCCTTTTGCCAAGTTGCTTTTTGATAAACACAACCAACGGTAGTACCACTGCTTGCTTATGAAAAACAAGAAGAAGATTATCCCGGAAGGTTACAGACGGAAACAAAATGTTTATCCCAAGATCCCAATGCGGATTTTTGCAGCACGCTGCCCACTCGTCGGAGATTGAAAACGGACGTTCTTGCACCCGCATTGCCAAGAGCCAGTCCCGATTTCAATCGCAACATGACCATTACCGTCTATCTTAACATCCTCTCATTACCCAAAGTGGTTGCCTACCATCTACCGACATCGGGCGGTATAAGCAGCCTTCATTTGCTTTGATGAATCACCGGCTCTGATCATGTGTACACATCTTTGAGTGGTTGCAGACGATGGATTTGGCGGACTGGAACACATTGAGCAATGATTGGGTTTACTTTATAACGACACAAATAACGACCGGATCACTAGCTTGGTATTAACAATGTCATGCGCAACAAGCAACCTTTTTAGAGGTTTTTCGGGTTCTCAAAAAACTTCTTAAATGTTTTTTACTTCTGAGAGTGTGGAAATTAGCCAATCATAAAGCGTCATCTTGGGTGACCTCCTGTCAATTTTCCTCTCAGAAATAGATAAATAGTTCAGAATTGTTCATGAACGTCGCCTGTCTAGATCACATTTACTATCTGCTCCGCAAATCACAAACGGCCATGTCCCATGAAAGATACATACTCGTCGTCTTTGATTTGCCCAGTTGATAGTATGAGATGTTATCATCGGCGTCTCAGACGCTGTAGCTCCCGATTCCATCTTAAAACCAATGTCTTGTATTGACTACTTGGGTCGCCATCATTCCTTGTTAATCAACTCCAATTTATTTGTGACAGATCTTGGGAAGCATCTGCCCTGCCATATCAGGGAGGCAATCGATCACTAAACAATGACAAGATAGTTACATATATGTCAGTAACTAAAGTAAACAGGGAGGGGTGAATAAATTCAATTCGAAACATCAGGGCGAAAAACAGTGTTGTAAACAAAGATATACGCATGCGCGTCAGAGATACGACAGAAATCAAGGCTATGACCATCTTGCGCGTGACATTTGCACAAAATAGATTCCACGGCCCAGGGTGAAATCAAAGATACAAACATTTGACGTAATAATTTCATATAAATTTACCGTTTCTCGATGTAAGGCTCCAGAAAAAAGAAGGCCCGCAGTGCATTTTTCTTCTTCAGATAAGCATGGCGCTCCAGCTGGAAACTGCTGGAAGATATCCTTGAGATGTATCAACTAATTTGTTTCTTGATCCAATTATAACATCCCCGAGGGAATGAACTATAACAGGAACGTGACGGAAGCAGAATTTATCGAATCACTGCAGACACACTAAAGAGCAAATTATCGCATTTAGGAGAAATTCTGTACGAATCGGTATAACAGATGCTGCGAGCTTTACCATCAATTCAGTAGCCCAATCCGCCATATTTGTAAAAAAATAGTTATCTTTTAAGCAATACGTCTCTCAACCAGTCGGCGTTGTCAATGTGATTCAGTACAGTTTCACTTAACGCATCCATACCGTGCGCTATTGTCCGCGTTTGGATTTCTTCTGTGCTAAATTGTGTTCCTCATTTCGAGCGTCAGTGTCATATTACGGAATCTTATCGTCTTAGGCCAAGTTTTGGAGTTGGTCACTCTTGCAGATGGAGATTTGACTCGACAACAACACATTCAACCATGCTTTCGCTGACAACCTTGATAATAACCATCTTTTTCATTAAGGAACTGGTAATGACTTCTAAATGAGTCCAGGGGGTCGCTTTCTTCACTAATGAGTATTGTAACCATCTCTAATTAGGAAGAAGGACGACTTTTGAATAGCTGGAGGCCACTTTTTGTAGAGAGAGTACATGGATACGAATGGTTGCACGGGTTATACGTCATATTGCCCTGAATTTTATTATTCTCGAATGTTGCCATTCAAGTGAAATTGTCAAAACTAGTTGTGGACGAAAAATAAGAATTTCCAGTCGAGAAGGTTGGAGACTTTGGTTTTTTGGCATTCAGAGATATTCCCGAAAGCAAACTTTAAGTAAAATCTGGTTGATGGCCCAATCAAAAGGGTCGAATTCTGCATCCTCGGCGTGCCCATTTGCAATGACCCAATCAGAAGGCTCGATTGTGCGGAGTATAAATAGTAATAGAAATAGACTGCGTGCTCCCGCTCACTCATTCAAAGCCAGGCAATTCCCATACCAAACCACGCATGTACATTCATGTCCATGTATGGAGACTGCGAGCAGTGCACACGCTATCATCGGTCAATGTACGCCGAGTGTGAGCAGTGCATCACAAATGAAACAAGACAATCTATGCACAAGCTACTTATATCAGCTGTCGATGTGTGGAGACTGAGAGCAGAATATCACTGATTCAACATGGCAGCTCATACGCTCGAGCTCATAGCATCTGTCAGCTCGATCACTGAACCATGTTTATCTCGTAATTGATGATCCACAGAAATACCCTGCTGGAGTAAAATGCAAATTGAATTTGATAACTACATGGTATAATTGATTCATATTGGTTTGATTAATTGACAACGGGTCCAGAAGACTGAAACAAATTTCAAGCTGCGGGGACAAGAGACGTTGTTTTTTGCCACGAGGGATATGCTATACAACTCTGACGACAAAATCTTCTCTCGAAATCCCACAGCAGAACAACTAGCGGAGAATCGAGGGCATGGTGATCCGGTTGACAGGTCCTCTGGAAAAATTATAGTTCCGCTCTTTCTCCGACGTATTCGTTCGCCAATAAATCAGACAAAACAACATATCGGACTCTGCTATGATCTAGCTCCATTGAAAGGAGATGCTTTCGAACTCCCCCGTCTCTAAGGATCTACGTCAACTCACTTGGTGACAGGGGCGTTTTCTCATCACCATTATTTTGTCTGCTCCAGTGCCAAGTTGTTAGAAAGTATATTATAACACTGTCGCTTGATGTACACTGATGTACATAAAACAACACATATCAATGGGTGTTATGGGCTAACATGCTTGCTAACAACCGGGCCCTGACCCACAAACATCTTGAGGAACTCGGTCGATATCACCGCAAGGAAGTACATCTGACATGAAGTATACCCAACATCAGGTTGGAAATGACATGCACGCTATTACGTGACTTCCGGTAGACGGGTGCTCATTTCCGATGCTGTCCATTCCCGTCAATATCTCTGCTAAGGTATTCTCGTGGGGCTGCGTGTGTTAAGGTGGTGATTCTTACTCGGTGCCAGTGGACCTAGCGTTATACTTCAGTCTCACTGCAAAAGAATACAGCGTATCAGCGGATTATTCGCAACAGGCAAAATCGAGGAGGGCCCTAACATGAACAACCTCTGTGGTTCAACGGATAGAATGCTGGACTTTCGATCTGGTGGTCACGGGTTCGATTCCCCGCGTATCCACAACTTTTTTTCCTCTTCATTTACCTAGTTTGCAGCTGGCTGTGGTCGGAACCACCAACCGCCCACATGGCTTCCGCGCATTCATCGCAAAGCTACCATCAGGTCCACAGAAAAAGAGCGCTCATCACCATTCAGCGCAGAAACTGGGGATTAATTTTGCATGAAATGGAAGGTTTGATGGTCGTATAACCTCTTCATAATAGATTTGTTACGGTAGACCGGAGATTCTTCATGAGACGGTCGGCGGGTATAGTCTTTATGGTTGATGAGGGAGGATGTTTGAAATATTATATGCAGCAGATTGTGTGAGATATTAGGTATTCGTTAAAGTACGTGCAGCATGAGCAGATATGCCTCTTTGTTGATGTTCTGAGTAAACTGTAGAGAAGCACTGCGTAGTCTACCAAGGGTCTTTTCCGGTCAAAATGTCAAGTGATCTCATCATTATCAGCGAGAAGTCGACATACAGCTAGACTAGACTAAGATCTTTGGGAGAAAACTGCTGATGTATATCACTGCAACACCCGCCAGATCTACATATTAGTTTGCCCGAGTATACACTCAGGCTTAACCACATGGTAGCCTGTCTTACTAGTATAGATACTCCTGAAAATGAAGGGCCTGGATTAGAATGACGAGATTATGACGCGATGTACTGGACCACATGCGAACCTGTGTCCCAGTTTTCTCTGACTCGTTGCCCAACACAACAACAAAGTAGAACCGGAACAAAGTAGAGCAACGACTGAAACATGCAAAGGCTTGATTTCACTGCAGCAGCCGCGTTGGCCGCCGAGGGCCAACCTTGAATCGAAAAACAGCAAACTAAGCGGCAAACCGCTGCAGATTGTTAAACGATGCTGTCGGGGGAATCTGGCCTTGATTGTGCACTTGAGATGCCATGGTATTCACTTGCTGAAGAAGCTTATTGAATATACATTTATATATATATATAGCACGGCAACGAATGCATAGATCCAGTAAATGAAGATATTTGTCATCAATTATTCGAAATATTATTATGGAAGTTAATCGTGTTAGCCGCAATCGTTAAATACCCCTGAGGGCTTAGTTTCGTGAGATTTTCTGTATTTTTTCCCTTGGGAGGCCAAAGCGGCTTTTCGCCTACATGTAATTGCGGAGGGTAAGACTCTTCTCTCGGCCGATTACATTGCCAGGAACGTTATATTAGTGGGAGTCGTTGGTTATCAGCAGCGAAATGAGGGCGTCATTGGGATGACTTTACTTTAAGTGTTATTACAGGACTCTGAGGGAGACGGGAGGTCGGAACTGTTCCTTCATCACTCGTGTCTAAGATGCACACGTAGTTATATCAGACGTGGTTTCAGATATCTCGTCTTATCATCATCATCATCATCAAATGTGGAGTCGTAGCGGCCCTTCAGGGTCTTCACCTAATAGTACTGCGCGATACACAAGACTGAGTGTGCTATTGGGGACTATAAGAATAAGATTGCATTTCTTTCACTGATTTATAACAGAACAATGAACATGTAGGTTGCGTCAGGCGTACTGTGGGCGCCTTCCAAATGAGATGTGAAACCCCAAAAGACCGATTCAAAAAGAATGTAAATGATGTCGAATGGCTTTCATGACTGTGCCGTGCCGATACTGTTTTTACCAAACAGTTTTTGAGGAATACATGCAGCACGGCTTGCACTGAAGATTTGTTATTGCTTGACTTGTTGCTGTTACTGTCCTAAGATATTCTCGATCGAAGAGGAATATAGACTTCGCGTGACAAACCATCATGGATCAAATTTGTAGTATTTCGTTTCCATCTTTCGCTAGCACTTACAACTGATGTTTCTGTAAGTAGTTGCGGCATTATAATATCGGATGTCATGCACATAAGATTTCGCATGTCATACGCATCCTGGAGGCATATTTGTAGCGCAACTTCTTGATTTTATCAACTACTGAATATTCTAAAGTAGTAAGTGGCGTGAAATATTTCGTGGCCGCGCCGTCGGCTTCATCTCGAGATGATAGAGAATTATTATCATGAACTGACAAGATTTATATTCTGGAGTGCGACCAGAAGTGTTCAACACTTCAGAGCCATTCCACCACCCTCATTCAGCCCGTTGTTTGGGGCAACACGCATGCGCAGTGTGCTATGCGGAAGATTCATCAACAAAAATCATTGAAAATTAGAAATTATAAAGATTCTCCAGAAATGCACTCGGCGCATCGATTTGTCAAGAAGATATTCGTCAAGATGTTTCAGGAGCGTCACTTCAATCAAATCTGCTTAATTCAACCAGTTATGTAAAAGGCTTCAACCCATTTAGGTTAATAGGATCGTCCGCTTCGAATCATACTTCCAATTTGTTGTTGAAGGAGAGAGTGCTTTTTCAATGTTCAAATTTTTTAGCCATTTCCCGATATCGCATAACAAGTATAAAGTCAACAGTGCAAGCAAGCAGTGAGCGTTTCACGTCTGCGATGAACATTTTTTACAGAATAACTAGTTTTTTTAAACAAGATAAGACGCAGAACGACAATCCTGACAATATCAGACCATTTCACTCGATACATACTTACTCCCTCGGAAACATGCGTAAGAAGAAGTCGTGTTGTAGGCCCTGTATGCATAACGGTTACCAAATTCACAGTAAAGTGGAAGTCGTGCGTCGATCGGAGGAGAGATTCGAAAGAAATCATTCGCCTGGGTTGCATACTCAGTTTACATCATGTACTCCTTTACATGTACGGTATTATACATTGTACGGTACATATTGTAGTGTAGGGAACAATTTAATTTATTTCACATCCGTATCCTCCAAGTTCAATGATCTTTAGAAAATTTCCTCTCGATCCCATTTTCTCCTTCACATCATGACTCCATATTCATTCAGTTTGCCTCGTAGCAGTTTTAAGAACAGTAAAAACAAGATACTTTTTCAATCAGCAGCCATAAACGATAAACGACAGTCTGAAACACTATAATCTCGATTTACCAGCTCATGTACCAAGCAGCCGACAGCCTTATACGTGAAATCTGCATGATTCGATATTTACGAGGTGTTCCTCGCCTCGTCGTCTGCTTCATCAATGGCATATAGATTTACTAGTACAGCGCATTAAACCAGCTGCAGAGGTGTGTCGTCTGTTAAGGAATCATGATCAATCAGGAATCGCATCAAGATGCACTGCGCAGACGAATTCTTTCAAAAGTGTAGATGGTATCAAAACGTGTAAAAAACCGACCAGCGGCATTTCTGGAGACAGTGATACCGGGTGAGTGACGATGATGATCACTACGTTGATAAGATTGAGAATGATGAAGTACATTCCACGCCCATCGTCAAATGTTGGAAGCAGCAAACCAATATGACCATGGTCACTTGTTGAAATTCCTTCTTTATACAATTAGTCAAAACCTAGAAACTGGTCATTGCTATACGAGAGCCAATCAGCTCTCGCCAAAATGGACAGCCTCGATTTGAATTCTTTGGTTTTTGGTTCGACTTCAGCCCCGGGTTGTTAGCCTACATCAAAGCTGCTTTCAAATGTTAATGCTTTGACAGTGTCATCTATTGTTTCAGCTGCCTCCAAGGTGATTTTTCGTTAATATTTTAAGGAAATAGATTTTCCATCAGCAAATTCGTGCTCATTTTTTTATTGAATTTCACTCGACCTGCCTTTTAATAGGCTTAGCGCACTTCCACACTTTCATCACCAGCGAAAATGTAACTTCTCATTTCCTATCAAAATTTCCGGGTGCAGAAGAATGCTAAGTTTGATCAATTCGATCAGCTATACACGTGAAGAGGAAATGCTTCTATTCGATAAACTCTCGTAGTGGAATTCCACAGTAATGACTCGTGCATTTATTTGTTTCATTCATCCTCGCCTCGATACCGACTCAGGTGCGTGAAATGAAGGTTGGGCATTTTATTAGCAGCATTTTCTTCAACGTTCGTTTGTTGAAGAGACCTTGATCCATGAACTTAACCATGACCCTGACCTAATTCTCTTTAAAGTTACATCCATTAGCAAAAACCATGCGCAATTTGTGCCCATATTACTTGATTTCTTGCTTGGGTTTTCAATCCTTTACTTTGCCATTATAGGTCTTCCTGAAACTGTATAAGTGTCATTAAATGAAATACGCAGCGAGATTTAAAGAAGGCTGCGGCTATTTTTCAAATTTGCTGCCATGGCTTTGAACATTTTTTGCGCCGTTAGTCGAAATATGGTTCTCATCATCATATTGCCTTCAGAATTTAAAAAGATTACATCGTCTCAAATAAAATTACCCAAAAAAATGTTTAATTGGATTCTGGGTGATCGGGTTGAAGCTCGAGCGCCATTTATCTTATTTTTAATCAGACTAGCAGTAATTTATTGACATGCGGTGATTTCGTTTTCTCGATAATGATAAGATATGCCAACCAAGTATTAAAGGAAGAATAGTGATGGCGGTTCTAATGTATTTTACATAGCATACTTTCTGTGTATGTATGTACTTCCGGTCTATCATTTGCATGCACGCAAGTCCCACTGCGAAGGAATCCTTTTCAGCATGCCCCTATTACGAAAGTCAAATCATACCCATTTCCCTTACGGTGCATGGTCTCCTAGAAAACACCAATTGGACCCCAGCTCCTGCCTATAGTAACCCCTTTAAAAGATGACCTGGCTGTTAGATGAGTTTGGCAAAGAATGTTTATCGTCCATCTGGGTCATTTAACATGATAATTCGCATCGACTTAGAGACCACTTGGGGACTCTTCTATCAGATTTAGTTCATCAGTTCACATCAAAGTGATATACTAACATCATCAATATGAACCATCAAAGAAAGTATTTTATCTCTCAACTTTTCATGGATCATTTCATGTTAGATAATCCAGCAAGAAATGGGAGAGAGGAGTGTCATGCATGTCAGTTTAACTGATGGGGTCGGCTGGCACCTCCCAAGAAAGTTTCAATACTCAACGACAATAACAACGGGTGGTTACCAGGCGCCTCTCAAGAAAGTTTCATCGTTCGACGACAATAACAACGGGCGGTTACCTGGCGCCTCTCAAGAAAGCTCCATCGCTCAACGACAATAACAACGACTGGTTATCTGGCGCCTCCAGACATACCAGAGAAGGTTTCATCACTGGACGACTAAAAGAACGTTTGGTGATCGAACACTATGAAAGAAAAACTTGTATCCTTCGAAGGAACTTTCTACTTCTTGGTCACATGCGTCGCGGTACGTCGTGACCCTGATAAAAACCTTTTGTACTCTGTTACACGAGCTGCTTCAAATTTGCACAAGTCTGAGAATCTCCCATCGATTTTATTTTTATTTGGAGCCATTTACTTTCGTCGCTTTGGGCGAAATACGACCTAATGCGTTTAAGACTTGGCTTAAAAATTCATGTTTCATCTGACAACATATGGTGAAGCTCCGTGATAATCGATCGGACGTGTGAGAGCTTAAATATATATGGACAGCCTTGAAGGTGTCTGCTGGTATTTTCGCTCGTGCGGCAGAAATCACAAATGACCTCGCCGAATAAAACTTTCTCTCTCTGCTGACATAGTTAGCCAACCTGATCGAAATGGACGTCAGCTGGAAGTAAGCTAGCATCGTGATGCCTCTAGATATCCTGCAGTGGTCTCATCAACTTGAGATGCTGTTCGTTGTCGATGTCAATGGTGATCTAAGCGAGGGTGTTGCAGTGAACCCGAAATTGACATTTAGCCGGAAAAAACCTGTCGCTTTCAGCAGCTCTAGCCGTCTTTAGGGATGAATGCTTCTGAATGGGGAACTGACATTTTCTTTTTTCACACACTGTCCCTCCCTGAAGGAACGAGTGACGTATTCTAAAGGTCACACGAGGTAGTGCATTGCGAAGGGAACCTTACTGTTCTGTTCAATAAAAACTAGTCTGGAAACACAAGACAATTCTCATCAGCGTGGAATATTAACTGATGGAGTAGCATGGTCATCCTGTGCATTCTTATGTTCCTTATCCAAAGCGATCAAACAGCTCTTAGGCACCTTGTAACATACGCCCTTTTCACTAAAATCTTCTTGTCTTCTTGTCTCACTCATTTTCCTTATACCGTACATGTATTTAGAAAAGTTTACCCGTATGTTGAAGAGACTGTACCCAATGCATCGTTGCATGCATGCTTGGCACCAAGTTCAATAAAATCGTGTTGTGTGAATCTACAGAGAGAAGAAATAGTCGTAAACCGAAGTGCCGATGTTTCTTTTTAATCCCAACCGATTCGATGTTGATAGAATCATAAACCGTTCGTAACGTAAAGAACTGTAACAAGAAATTCCTGTTTTTCTCGAGGCCAGGATGAAATATTTCAATCCCGAAAGGGCACAAGTTCAGCTTGTCGGTTCAGCTTCGTAAGCATGTAGAATGGTTTTGGTCCACAGTAAGCAATGTTACTACGAGAGAGAATTGAACCGGCTATATGAGGGGAAACTATTCTGCATTCGGCGATTCATTTTTCATCAGCGATAGGAAATCGTGTATATATTGGAACTTCAGTTATGGGACAAGCCCCACGGACTGATGGATGCATTTTATACACAATTGCCTCCATACTCCTGATAAATTGCGACCATCTCTCCTAGTATTGACAAGACACCATTTTCAATATGCTCGGCGCTGATAGTATGTATGATGGATTAGACAAGCAGGGAGAAGGCCTGTCATCAGCTCTGTAATACAAATCGCTTTTGCCAAGGTTGGGAGGAGGGTTTGGCGGCGGCAGGCATTACGATATGAGAGATATATTAACCAAACTTTGGATGTCATTTCGATTTAGGAGTCAGAATTTGAGTTAAAGCCGTTAATGGACCATTTTGGTGGCTGTATCATTTCTGTAATGTCAGCGGCTTGCAAAGCAATCTTACATCTAAAAGATAGGACAACTGAGTAATATCAAAATTAAACAACCATACGTTATTCGATTTTGAAATTATTCTCGTTATACATGTATTCCAAAGACAAGGTGTGAACGAAGAGTGGTACACTTCAGACGCAGTAGAAAGGCCTCCTCCTGTCGCCCGAGAGACGGTCAGGATGATGACATGGACGGCATGTGGGTCTAGAAGAGTGGATGTTCCATCCTCCGACACTAGAGACTGTCCCTTATACCACGGACCAATCCCTTTGAGTAAAGTGCATAATCCTACAAGCTGTGAACTCTCAACGTCTCCAGTGTTGATTATGAGAGCGAGTATTATTGCAACTGCAGCCGCAAATACGTCTCCAGTGCCTTGTTCACCATGCCGCCATTGCTGTGCGCCACCCGCGGCTCGGGGCCAATCTCTGTCCACATCAAAGTGTTACATCAAAGCTAATACCACAACCAGTGGTCACAAGTTAATTGCCAACTCGTTCATTATGGATACGCTTTTTGTCCAGCAGACAGGAGTCAGAAAAACCGCTCAAGAGGTTCGATTAGTGATGGTCGACTCTTCCCCTCGCACTAAGTACAGGTCGAAAAAAATGTTGTAAAAAAGGGCTTGATCTTCCGGCAAGAAATATAACTCATATGCCAGGGTCATAGGATGAAGTGACCATACGTTCTCAGGCTTTGATGTTGGGCACATGTACGCCTCGGTTTTGGTCTACATTTGAGCTCCACCCTCGCGGTTTGGGTGAGACATTCAATACCTCCAGTTCGGTATCAATTCCTTAAACAACAACTGTTGAGTTTAAAGATGACTTACTGTGCTCCTAGAAAAGACCAATCACTTTAAAGTTTTTTAACAGTTGTGGCCTAGTGCATTCAACTACAAATGTGCAGTATGTGCAATACTCTTGAATCTAGTGCAATTCACTGTCACGAAGCATCACCCTGGATTGGAGTAGGAACATTATATAGCTCCCACAAAACGTGATTGGATAAACATCTGGCAAAGCTTTTGCAAAATAGCATCTCTTAGTTTCAACCACTTAGGATATTGCCAAAAGCAAACTAAACGTTTACCAATGAATTATTGTGTCAATCCAGTATACCCGCTTCTCTGCACTTTAGATATTGCAGATCGAAGGCCGCGAACAGCCTCAGAAATGCGCAACATTCGTATATTTCCCTGGCTCCGAATGTTGGGAAAATTAATTGCCACATGGGAACAGGAGATAATAAGGCATTCATTCGCTTCGATCCGGCTTGCTCTTTCCATCCAGCATCGTCCGTTCGACTTGTTCGACAAGGACAATGTGTAATGACGCGGCTTGGGCCCAATCGAGGTAGACCGGACCAACTATATCCTCGTCTCCCACAACTTCCAGAAAGGGCGCCGTTCCTCCAAAATGATCCTGAGGCACTTACAGAACATATGCCATACGAGTAACGAGATAGAGGAAGGGACAAAATGCATCCACATCTTGGTTGCCTTCAGGTACATGTATATTACATGTACATTAAAATGACTACGGTAGATATAAGAGGCGAATTACACCAAGGCCACAGATGCATTATCTGATACGACCACGCTCCTCCGCGGTGGTTTTCTGCAATGTTGGTTCTCCCATCCACCCGGGAAGAAAAGATTTGCGTAACAGAAACCCACCAGTTTTACAACAGTAGCTGTAATACATTCCGTGAAATCCCGCGAGAAATAACGATATCGGTTTTCAGCTTGCGAAGCAGATTGGAAATTGTTGGTTATGGTTTTCCTTTGTTAGTCAGCCGTTCGACGAACAAACAAATTTATTGGATTCCAGCACAGCTACCCAGCTAATCCCAAGCGTGGACTCTAATTCAATATCAAAGATGATTTTTCTGGATTGTAGAATTTCCATTCGCTTTTATTTTCGAGGTGTAGATTTTAAATTGGGTTCTTAATCGAGGTGACTCTGCGGGGATTCAGGTTTCGGCAGAATTGAATTTCCTACTAGTTTTTCTGCTAGTGTTTTGTTTCGAAGCAACAGTGTATCATCATCCGGTACTCTAGATCTTCACCGGGCTATGGATGGCATTTCCATCCGTCAATGAAATAAGTTGTTTCTTCCTCTGGCGGTCTTCTCTTACCGCAGAGGAAAGGCATAAACCATAAATCGCCCTATGTTATATAAAACCCATAAAGTATACCCAGGTTTACAGTAACTGACCCATTGTCATTGTCTAAAAGTTGATACACGTGTACACAGCGCGTGCATTGCACAATTAGGGTACATCGGTATGTAGGTAAACTGCATGCAAGCGGGCGCAGTCTGCAGAAATTGGCAATCCGGTTGACATTCTCAAATATGATCTAGGTTTCCCGAGATGACATGTTCTTCCTTCTACAAGACACTGCTAGCACCGGTTTAATAGTAATGGGTGGATCATTATTGTATTGTTGAACACGGCATCGTCTCCCGGGATGGCCATGATTATCACCAGCGTGAAAAAGTCAGGGCCGAGCATTCTGTTCTTCGTCATGGACTGACATGATGAAGGTTGCATTGTGCGAGATGAAGGCCGGAAGACCGTACATGATACACATCTATCCAGTGAATCCGCTATCGTACTGGATGTTTCGAGGCTTTGTCCGGTAGCCCCTGACCATATGTATGTGAGGGCACGTTGGCTGAAGTCGTCTTGTCCATGTCACGCTCTTGATGGTGACGAGAAAGATACGAAGATATGTCTGATCGGACTCCTGGGGCTGAAGGCAGAAGAGCTTAAGAGGAACACCTTCCGAATGGATGGTCACTGAAGATTGCTGGTCGGGTTATTGGCGGTCAAGTTAACCGCATGCCTGATTAATCATGTTCAGTTCTGATATTTGATTCTCGATCAAAGCGGCACGCGACAGGTGATAGCGTGTCAGTGCGGCTAACTACTCGGACCGATCAGCTGACAGGTCACTTGGTGAAATCTCAAACGCTATGACGAACACCGCGCCGTAATGGTCACCCATCATTGTATACCAGTGGTTTTCAATATACTCCCCCTCTCGATAAATCAGTACATGACATAAGAGTGTAAAAACCTTGACTCTAAGGATACGCCGTCCCAAGACCAAATTTGCCACAATATAGGTTTCTATTCCCGCAGGCCACAAGACTTGTGATAGGTTTATTCTTCATGGCTGCTGTCTGCTGCTTCTGGCACGTCTGATTGGACAATACGAAGAAAATATCCCCATTGATGTCTTGCGATTGGCTAATTTCGTATCACTACACCGGGTGATGCAGAATTGCTCCGCTCTCTTCGGTTGTAAAGTATTTTGACCGGAAGTCACTGAAAAACCTGCATTCGGAAATACGCAGTTGCCTGTAAATCACACCATGATTATTATTTTATATAGGTACGACAAACGTCACAGCAGTCATAAAATTTGATTAAAAATTTAATTTTATTAGCTGACGGCCAACTCTCCCTTGAACTTTGGATATTTCATAAACAGATGTCTTCTCTCTCACCACCTCTGCACATCGAGCATGCAACCACAGCCAGAAACACGTTAAAGAAATAATTTACCTCGAGGCACCAACGAGTCTTAAAGGTTAAACGTCCCTGCAGCCGTCGTTGTCAATGATTAATAGACTTTCAAGACCCAAGGGTGAGAGAACGGCGGCTGAAGGGATATTCTGTTGTTTCTGCAACAACAACAATAATAACCCGCCGAGGAAATCGTTAACATGTTCCAGCCCTTGGGGCCGAAAAGTGATTATCAGAAGAATTATTTTCACAAGAGGCCAGACAGTGAGCAAACACCGGTTAAATGGGCGGGTTATATGAGCCTCGGCTTTAAAGACTGGCGGGGGAATGTGGTCACGGATCGCCATGGCTCTTGTTAGACTAGTTCCTACATTTATATGGCGTGGTCCATCTCGGAAATGAGCCTGTGACTGGTAAAGTGCAGCCATCTTGGCGCGGCCATATTGATGGTTGATGCATAAACCCGTCCCCAGGTGGCGTAAAAGATGGGTTTCACCAATTAAGAAAGAGGTTGACTCTCTTATTCCTACAAGAGCCGTTTGGTTATAGGATTTCTAGGGTTATTGAGGTCAGGGTAAGGGTTGAGGGGTAGGGGTCAAAATGAAAAGCGGACACACGGCGTAAGGATAGCCAGTGTAGTAAGGAAAATGCACGGGACGTGCGAAGATCACAAAAAGAAAACGCCCATCACGGGCCAGATTTCTCTTTGGCAGTAACCTAATCTATTCTCCTAGCGGATCACACATCCTCCGTATATCAGCCCACACTCTTCATTTATTGGCGCGGATGTCACGTTCTTTGGCATAATAAATGACAGGTCAGTGTTTTTATCTAATGAAGGAAGCCGAAGGGGCTAATATAGAATTCAGCCGAAGCTAAACAAGGAAATGAAACAGGATGAGATTATAATCAGCAGCTTTTGGAGAGCGGAACGTACCAGAGTAATGATCGGTGTTACCCAGGCTATCTTTCCGTGTCGCCTGTTCAGTGGTGGCGCGCGTTTATCGGTGTTCTGGCTTGTTTCTTCTCTTCGTGCGTCTTTAACTAAACCCAGTATCTTGAACATTCTGCCAGAAAGATTCTGACTTTGACCTCTACTCTGCTATTTAAGTGCGTGCCTCCATCAAGCGTGTTTGCAAGAATGTACATGTAGCAGACGATTAACAGTTCCTGAGATGATGAAAAGCCTTTTGAGTCGCGTCTCTCAAGAAATACTCACCATAGAATTATCAAAAATAAGTTATAGACACATCTCAATATTGTGTGCCAGAAGCGTACAGACCTTGATCAACCTTTTTTCCATTGTAGGTGCCTCCATCAAGTGCCATGTATGCAAGAATGTAGCAGACGGTAAACAGTGCGATGATAAGTTGATTGATTGCGACTCCATTCAAAAAGCAACAGATCCAACATTCGATGCCTGTGAAATACACACAGAATTCAGAAGTAAGTGGTGAATGTCTTGGCCAAAACCTGTTCATCCAAAAACCAAAATTGGTTACCATCATATTTTCTGTCTAACTTAAACACGCCAATGGATCATTCTCATTTCAAATAATCAGTCATTGATTTCGAAGCATCCATTTTGTAGAACTTCCGGTCGTATTGGCGAATCAGAAGTCCACAACCCTGCTTACCCATTGCCGTCTTGAGAATTCAGCCATTCAAAAAGGGGAAGAGCGGGTTTTATCACTGCCGACTTCTAGGCTGATGTTGGACAGGCTTTTGAACACAAGAACATCGATCGCTCATTTGTCTTGTAACGTACAATGCAAATAAATGTACAACGTTCTCGAGAATATTTTAACTTTCGGTTAACTGTTGGCTTTTTTTCTTTCAGAGGATGGTTCGAAAAGTGTCAGCAAAAACTGTGCCACAGGACCGTGTGGTCTCGAAGACAAAAAGCAGAATAAGGCCTTGGATATACACAACTTCAATTGTAATGAACTTGAAGGGAACGTTTACAAGAAATGTATGGCATGTTGTCAAAGTAAAGACGGATGTAATGCGGGATCCGGAAGCCAGTCCGCTCATGTTTTTATCAACACCTTCGTTGCAACGGCGGCCATGTTGCTTTTGTACCGTGTTTTTGTATAATCCATTAGTGTAGGCGCCTATAGGTCACTAGTGTGCCGTTTCCTCCAGGTTTGTTTTTGGACTACTTTATAAAAAGACAATTTTCGAAGAAATGTTGCAGTATTACAAGACCGAAATGACTGCGCCATTTTGTTTTACGAAAAGGAGGAAAATCATTCGGTGATGACCTCTGCTGTCCAATAATTAAGGAACACTAAATTATTGGCCACCGGTTATGGAGATAACCACAACATGACTCAAATGGAATACACTTCGGGGCTGTCACCAGAAATTGTGTTTGTGTCTCCGGCCGAACACTCGGAAGCCGCCTCAGAGACCAGAAACCAACATCGATCTATCATAGCGATTTCCCGGGCTGGGATATTTCGCCAATTCGTTTTCGTGGTCATTTCCGTCATCCAAATCGCATCGCTTTATGGAGTCATTGATTCGGATAAAAAAACCGATTGGTTGCTTATCTCAGGACCGGGGAATCAAGATCAAATCGTTCCGTATGGATTTGTTCAACGTGTATCGATCCGTTTGTTGTTTGCACCGTAGGTTGGCGAATGGATTCAATATGCCAAAGATTTCAGGGGAATATATGGCAAAATCAGCTTGAAAGGTTATTCAACGAAAACGGTAAACTCGAAGGCAATTTTAGTGGCTATGAACGTCTATTATACGTCATTTTATAAAAAGGAGCCCTCTGATGTGCGTCTGCATGTGCCGTTAAAACACTGTATGTGACGTCATCAACAGACATCACAAAACAAAATAATGAATCTATGAATGATTCGGTAAAATGATCAATGTAAATAGTATGACAATACTCTCATCTGAGGTTTTATAACGATTATGTATAACTGTAGAACGTACCCTTTTCCTTCATGCATGTAGACCTTCTTGTACAAGAATATATAAATCTAGATGTAATATATCATTTATTGACATACGTGTAGTGCCATAACAACCATTATCGGACAACTATTTCAATGTTATGTTGCACACTCCCACTTCATATTGGTTAACGACTTTTTCTAAGAGAACAGACAGTGAGCCAGTCCCGCCGCCAGGCTTGTTTCGCTTGTTTCAAAAGTGTTTGAACAACTATCGTGACCGAAGGGGTTAAAGTGATATGATATTGTGCTGGTATTGGGAGTCAAGGGGGAAACACAATAGCGCTTTCCTCCAAATATTAAAGTGGTCTTCTATGTTTATTGATCAGAACTGGTTTCGTAATCACGTCAGAGGACTCAGTCTGCGTTAGAACGAGCGAGCCACAGAGATCTTGAGAAACTAAGACGTCCCTTCACGCTGCCTCTTGACGGGACTTTGGGAGATCTGCCGTCACTGCACTGGCTTCGTATAAGCATAAATCAAGATGTCAATTTCTTTGTAAGCATGTATGTCATATTTTTGTGTGTGGAGTAATCAACATTATATATATAAGGATGTGGTGTAGTAAATAGACGTGATTTTTGGTTTGGTGCGTCGAATACCCGATGATATAATATGTTCCTTAGATTACTGTATATCGTTCCCGTAACAGTTCCATTGGGCGACAAATTGGTCATTGGCGTAAAGGCCCATAACCACATAAGCGATCAATCGCCCTGGTTATTTTACGCCGCGCTGTCCACGAAGAGAAGCGTTCTCCTATTAATCGGAAATGTGGACGTAGATGCAAAACGGACAATGAAGTGGTGTGATATCGAAACGTCTCTAGTACCAAGTATAACCGACATCGGCTGCGTCCAAACGAAAGGAGCGTGTATAAAATATGTGAGAGGCGTACCGCAGCGAAACAGATGAGGCAAGAAGGTCCATCCAGTGAAATGTATCATTCGGGCGCTTCGGTAACCATGGCAACTATACTTGTGTGTGGATGACTTACTGGTTACGTTTAGAAACACTCTGAGCTCTCTCTACGCGTCTTTTGTATAGACTCCCTGGGCAGTCCTTTGCGTCTTCCTATTATTCCTAATTGGGTCTCCTTTGGTGAGGAACGAGGTCGATCCACTGCGTCCGGAGTGTACAGTCGTCTAAAGAAGACTGCATTTAATCTTTCCGCCATTTTTGCATGCCGTCTAAAAATGTACCAGCACAAACAAGGGAACGAGCATCGGCGGCTGGGAAGCGTTAGATTTCTTCTTCCATCGTTCAGAAATAGAGCAAATGAAGAGAAACCAATTGAATTGAGAATTAATGCTCAGAACGGCGTTAGCGTAAACGTTCAGTGTCTTTAGTTAACACCATGCAGCATAGTAACAAAATATGTGAGGCTTCACCCAATTTGCTTGCAGTTTCGAACGGAGTGAGATATCGTCTTTTTCGTCTGAGTTTTCGGAGACAAGAGTTTGATAAAAATTGCACCCATTAGGTTTCTCTGTGCGATGACTGGCGAACAACTATCTGTAATGAATTGTTTGCCGACAAACTGGATTGGCTTTTCTTGTCTGTCCACCCACTGATGGATGTGCCAGTAACTGAATAAAAAAACATTTTTTTGTAAAAGCTTTGGTAAAAGTTTATATCTATAGGATTTCGTGGCGTTTATAAAGTTGCATGTTAGGTATCATATCTATGTACACAATATTTGATTGTCGATTCTAAACATGTCAAGTCATTTTGTTCATGACATTTCTGTATTTATATATCATAATTATATCTTGTCAGTAATGTTGCAAAATGGAGAGTGGGTGGTGACCAATCTCGCACAGTAGCGATGGTAACGAGGAACGAATCAATGCAATCTAGAGTCAAGATTTTGGCGTAGTGACTTGCGCATGTCCCGCGTGCATGTGAACACACGCATACTTTTTCTTGTTACCAAGTTCCAAGTTGAAGTGACTTGACTACGGGGGCGCTGAAAAACGAGTAGGCCCCCTGACCTTTTTTAGTTTCCAGGACCACAGTACACCGGCGGAATTCAATTGAATGGTTTATATATATACCATGAGAATCAAATTTCATAGAAGAGTGCTGCCATCTAAATTCCACCATCTCAATGACCCGGTATCTCTGGGGAGACAAGACCACCATTGAATATTCATAGGTTGGAGGTTCCAGACCTATCAATTAGACGTAAATTGTATATCTGGTTTAGGTCTTCACATCACCGGCTCCATCCATTCAGGAGGCTGACGGATTATTGTATGGTTCTATAGAGGCCGTGACCTCCAATACCTCGGAGATAAAAAACGCATGATAGAAACGTTTGCTCCCCGGACTTTCTATCCAAGGACATTTCAAACTTACACCAGTCATAATGGCGACACAAAATTTGTTTGTAGAGGTAAAGACCTCTGTAAAAAGTCACCGCTGCTCAATCTTATTTTATCAACAATGTCTGTAGTCAATAAAATAGTTTATTTTGATCGACGTGTCTTGTTCATTCTATATCGTGATATATGCTACCATGTTTTCGCATGTATCACAGCCACGTCTCATTCTTATGATAGCACTCCAGATGATGAATAAATGAGATCGACACCAAAATGATTTCATTCGGCATTTAACGGAAACAATCGGGAAATCTCCGATTCCTCTACGACGGATGACAGCATGGACAGCATCGGCATCACCGGCATCGACACCAAAATGATTTCATTCGGCATTTAACGGAAACGTTCGGGAAATCGCCGATTCCCTTTGGGGATGACGGCTTATCTCCTAGCCATCTAGCGGATGCGGAAAGAACTATATGTATCACGGCGTGATACATTTTATTTCTTAAAGATTCCCGGTGGGATTCGAACCAGCGCAAAAAGAAAAACCAATCAGGTCTAATTGCCACAGGGACCTGGGTGTTCACACTTCATATGTAGACTAAGAGGAACCTCGGATTTGGAATCAAAAATAAAATCGTTGGGCGGTCTTATCAGAATCGTGTATTTAACGGAAACGTTCGGGAAATCTCAGATTCCCTTTGGGGAGGACGGCTTATCTCATAGCCATCTAGCGGATGCGGAAAGAACTATATAGTGTGACACCTTGAAGTTGTTCTTTTTGCGCCGAGTCGAATCCCACCGGTCCCCAACTACGTTAACAAGTCCCAAATCTCACTCATGATATCCCTTATGAAAAATGTGTCTCAATTTTACCATGGTAAATCCACATTTCACCATTCACCAGGTAAACTGACAGCACTTCACCATGGTGAATGGTGAATTCACCATGTTGAGAATGGTAAACCTGAGATCTTTTCCTAATCTGGAAAGACTTTTAGGCGACCAATTCTTTTATGAAGGGATCCAAACGTGAGAAAACTTGGCGGACAAGAAATAAAGCAAGGACTATGAATTTGCTGATGTATATGTACTTATTTTATAAATTATATTAGTTGACTTTGGATTATACATTATAATAAAACAAGAACTGTATTCATCTACAAGTGTTCCACTGAAACAGGACCACAACTTGATCTATTTATCAGTTAAACATGATCAACCCAAACCTTGGAAACCAGGATGGTTTTGAACCAAATCACAAGTATGCAAGATAACAACAGGTAGAAAATATAAAGTGGTACAATTACATTCATGGTACTAGCATAGCCCATTCAGAGGAGAAAAAAACAAAAACAAAACAGCTGGCAGTATACATTTATCCTGAAGCTCGGGCCAACACTCGCTACTATCGACCGAGCTTCAGTAATGAGTGAGAGGGGAAGAGGATACGACCGACTCTGGATTTTCAAGGATGACATTTATGCACACAGAGGCTGTAGCTGTGCTAGGGATATAGCTATACCACCTTACATTTCATATTTACTCAAAAATTAAACCAATCATGAGATAAATGCTAATACCAGAAAGAGTTGAGGATTTCCAAAGACTGTTAATTGATAATTCTTGCACGTTTTGGGGCAATTTCAGCCTAAAGTATTATGACAAGATACGCCACCATCGGGCCATAAGGAGTAAGTGAACCCGCACAAAGTGGGATGCAAATATACAGAATACTGAACTCATCCACTTCAACAAATGCCAGTGGCAGTGGTATTGTAATAGAAGCATTTGATTTACTGAATTCTTTAAAAGAATTCTTTAAACTTTTAACTGAAAATATGATAAAAAGCTTGACCTAGACTGCAGGCTGCTACATTTGGAATAAAACAGAAAACAAATTGCCGAATTTAAATTTGATTGCCCCATCCAGAAAGGAGAGGTGATGGGAGGACAACACATTCTGTATACTCGTCTGAAAAGTTTGTAAAATGTGAATCCATCAAACTTGCATCCATGCAATAATTTATAAGTATTCTCCATCAAGCCCCAATGATTTTCTTACAGTCCGATCAGCTATTTCATTAAATTTTTCCCGATTATCCCGCCACGTCTTTGCTGCATCAACGTTCGCTGCACTTTCATCATTAGGCTCTGAAAAACACCATGAAAAACAGTCAACATTGAAGACAGTTTTAATTCACTCTGACTGGCCATCTCACCACATTCATTTATCAAATGCTGTCATGGCACTCACCAAGGACACCCTTTTCATTCCCTAAGATGAAATATTCAATATCGTTTCCTCTTCAATTTACTCACCAGCCAACATGGACACCACAGACAACAATATTTTTTCCACACTCTGCACCGGACTCCACCGCTCTGCACTTGTTTCATATCCCATGGGATCATCACCTGGAGCGTGTAGTATAGAAATGCACACTCGGCCATCTTGATAAACTGAAGAGAAAATTACAGCTTGAATTGACACCAAGGTGTATGAGAACAATCAATTGAGCTGCGGTCCCATCATTCACAATGACATGCTGCCCCCATCACACCAGTAATATAAGGAAATAGACTGCCAATTGACAATGACCTGAACCGCCAAATGTATAAGAATAAGATAGAGTGTTTTAGGACTGGTATACTGGTTGTAAATGGTACTAGCCTTACCCTACAAGGCAACCATTGCAACTAAAGAGAAGTGATGTGCTATAATGTGACACTTCCAAGAATTTTAGTTCAAGTCATACACGTATGGATCCAAAAACTACATGTAGAGAGTCAAATATAACTGGGGATCGCTAACAACACAACTCATGAGCTGTCAGTTCACTATTTGTGACTCGCTCTACCAAAACTAGGCGCTTGTCGCATCTGAACTTGACAGGTTGATACGGACTTGTTGTTCATTTCCCTATTGTAGACCTTTTGTGAAATCTATTACAAACTGATTTAGTCACATTTCACAAAAGGTCTACAATAGGGAAATGAACAACAAGTCCGTATCAACCTGTCAAGTTCAGATGCGACAAGCGCCTAGTTTTGGTAGAGCGAGTCACATTTGATTGAAAAAAAACAACAACTCACTATTTGGATGAAAAAGGTCACACGTGAATTTCATCTTGGGGGGACTCAATGGGTAATCTTGTGGAAAGGTCACCCGGGCAGGAAACACACCACCCTCAAAACATGTGCCTTCTGGTCCGCTGAAATCAAAGAAAATTTGCTTTAGTGTCTACTATTCAACTTCGAAAAAACATTTGTAGTGATCTATTTCAGAACTTAAAAGGTTGAATTACCTTTGGATGTTTAAGTTAATGTCAAATATCCAATAAAACTGAAACAGAAGTCAACAAAACACAATTCCTTAAAATCCACACTTCTGTCAGCCAACTTATGCAAAATCCCATCTTCAATGGATATAATTAAAGAGGTTTCATTTTTTTGTGATTTTAAAGTTAAAACTAGGCCCTAGGAGAAGAAAGTGTGATGAAGTTGTGTAGACCTACGTTATTAAAGCTTCCCATTCAAAAAAGTTTTCCTCAGAAACAGGACCAGCAACAATTCCCTCTGGAGGATTCAAAGTTAGCTCTGAAACAAAATCAGCATAAGTGTCGGTGTCAGCACTAATAATAAGACAGACTTGTGTTGGAATGGGAGTCCTTATCTCAGACTTCACTCAATCATGAAACAGTGAAACTTTACATTTGGATGTGGGGATGCCGACGCATCATTCAGTACACCTGCTGATTGTGTACATGAGGCGTACATTTTGTACGGTAGGTCTACAGCCATAAAAATCGAAATAAAACAACTCCATACATACGCTTATATTCAGCCATTAATCGTTTCAGTGCTGCACCAGCCATGTTTTACTTCGCTAATGACAAGTACAATGTAATTGCCCGGTGAATGTTGATTTGTTACATTTAGGGACGTTTTATCTGAATAATATTGACATAAACATTTTTCTAGAAAAACCAAAAATAAGCAGTCGACGAACAGACTGTACGTTCGACTGGCGTTGCTAACGAAAGTACTTTTGATTGGTTGTGTCGAAAAATACGTCATAATTTTTGAGAAATCATCCAATCAAAGATTCGTTTTTAAATGGCTCAGTCACTGACTCAGTGGCACTAAAATAAGAGCTTTTTGGGCGGAACGAAGAAGATAAGAACAGTTCCTGGCCGATTTTGCAGTATACCTACTATCAAATTTCTGCCAAATTCGTTGGCGGCCAGGGACGTTTGACTTGCGGTTTGCAAAGGCGTAGCTAGAGGTGGGTTGGAGTGAGAAAAACCCTGGGAAAATCGGGGCAATTCAGGAACACAGTGTCTTCAGACGTACATAGTAGTAAATGGGACTGCATAGCAGATTTTACAGTACTTTGTACTTGGACAGGGGCGTGGAAATATAACCATGAACCAGTGCGGGGTTCTTATTCCCATAACACATGTTCAGCTCGTTCCTTTTCAAGTTTTTTTCCCCGACCCCAGTTTTATTCAATCCATGGCTACAATGATTCTAGTTTTTCCACCTTTCCCAATATGTGCACGTGGATAACACGCCCAGTGGACGAACGCGGCGAATCTCAGTGCCGGCGGTGACGGACCCAAACCCACAAGATACTTCACCCAGATGCGGATCATGCATTATTTTCGAAATAAGGATGTTACTCTCGAATGTTACCTGAACAGATATTAAACCGATAGTAGGCCTAATAAGAATCGCCTTTTTTGAAAATGGATTACTGGTAGTCTACAAAACTAAATGCTCTAAACATAGATGTCATGCGTTCAGGAATTCGCAATTTTAATTTGTGATGTTTCCTACCAGGTTTTTCAGTGATCAAAGGTAACCCGAGGATATCGAAGCAATCTTTGAATTGAAAAAGCAAACACGTGTGTTCTCTTTTTGCGCGCGTTTTGCTGTCACAATTTTCGTTCCGCGAGTGTATTTTATATCCACCCAACCGGCTTTGTAATAAAAATGCTGCGTGTGCATTACAAAACATTGCCGCATGAGTAATTCCCGATTGGGGATAGTGTTTTGTTGATTCTGATGCATTAAACATATGTTAATTTCACTATCACATCAATTGTACACTGATATTGATTAGATCTAGTGGAAATTAACGTCCCGGAATGATGTACGAAATTTGACTTCATTTTCATCCATCTCGAATTCTCTCGGCAGCCTAATCGCGCCCAAAACTTTAAGAAATTGAACTCACTGATGATCTCAAAAGCTCCAGGATGACTTTTTCAATAGAAAGTGCCAATGAATCTGTTAAAAGCTGTGGTCGATTAAACACTGCAGTGGTGCAATCGCGATAAACATTGCAGTTTTTGCCTGGCTTGCCTTTTTTGGTTGGAACTTCCCACCGGTCAATTGTCACTTGGTTTGAACTGAATTTCGGCAACTAAGTAATTTTTTCAACAATCTTATTGATTCCAAACGACAGAAAAATGGCAGAAGATTCAGAAGAGGCGCTACAATGGGTTGTAAGTTTCTATTAATTTCTTTAATTTTGCTTTATTCAATGTTGTCTTGTCAATTTCTTGAAAATGACCAGCCATTTTACCCCACGTGACCGCGACATAAATTGATCACCTGACTCGTTTCTAGAGATTTTATTGGCTGCCAGACTATAACAGCGCGAGCGACTGAAAATTTTTGATTTGGACTCTTCCTATATTTTTCCTCAAATTTAATGGATTTCTTGCAATAAAACACACATTGATTATTTTGATCGGTGAAATAAAGACCCCCTAATGTCCACCAACGGTTTTGATGGGCCCCTGAAGGTATATTCGATGTGTTATCATCGTTTCTCTGTCACTGTGGTCATTCTTTCCACTTTCCTGCATGTTGTGTACAAAATGTACAGACAGTGTGTTGTACAGTGCACTTGGTCATGTTGGTGGAGTCTGTTAAAATGTACACAATGTATTGTACGCATTCTAACCATAACAATTCATAACTTGGTGAATTGATCTTGAGGACAGGCTAGCCAGGCAGGCTGACAGTTTATCCATATCTTTTTTTTAGTTGTTGAATTCTCACTTCTATAGTCCTAGATCTGGTGAGCTGTTGTGCATTAGCAAGGCAGCGCAACTGACAAAATGTTTTTTGTTTGTGTCTGACCCCATGCTCATCAGGTCTGACACAGACTCTTCTCTGCTGATGCCAAAACTATATAAAAAGACATTTTAGAGGTGATGGGAAGCCACTGCTGGCCACCAACATGCAAAAAATGCAAGCAGCAAACAAAAGACCGCATGATCGCACACCACATGTTCTTTTGTTCGTTGTGCCTATATTCAGGTTTTTTTGGGCCAGCAGCGACTTCCTCCGCAGCAGTGACTTCCTCCGCCTAGTTTAAAAGTCACTATGAGTCATTTGTTTTGATGGATGTTTTGTTCTAACCAGTGGTCATTGTCTTATCCCTCGCTTCGCTTCTTTCATACTTCAGACCCTCTTCAATAAGGCCAAGAAAAAGGATGCAGAGAAAGCTTCATCTGCAGCAGAGGCTGCCCTTGCGGCTACTGCAGATATAGCAGTAGGTGCTGGGGATGCATCTCAAGCTCATACATCCAAGCCAGCATCCAACAAACGTCTGTCAGTGGAAAGAATCTATCAGAAAAAGACCCAATTGGAACACATCTTGCTCCGCCCTGATACATACATTGGGTCTATAGAAGCCCTCACACAGGTTAGTAATCCATGTCTGGGAAGCAGTGCACAAAAGAGCTCTCAGATAACTCCTTGGAACCTATGAATACTGTCCTTTGAAAGGTGTCCTGATTACTGCTGTCAAATTCTAACGAAAGGCGAGTTTGTGTTGTTGATAATAGAGTGGATGTCCATATATTGAGAGGTGTCGCCTGAAGGGACTTTCCGCCATATTTCATTATCTATGTTTGTTTTACAGCCAATGTGGGTATACGATGATACTGAGGACTGCATGGCGTTGAGAGAGATCACATATGTTCCTGGGTTGTACAAGATATTTGATGAAATCCTTGGTAAGTATGTTAGCGTTTATCTTACATCCCACTCCCGGGGAAAGACTTGAGAAAACTCGAGAGCAATGTAGGAAAGTACCCATGATGATACTTTTGAGTAATTTAACGACTCAAGATTGCGCTGTCAAATATGCTGGGCTTGGTGGTCCTTTATTCCGTGGTCATAACCGTGGAGCATCGTCGCACGGTACTTGATCGAGTAATACCGACACAATGGTAGGAGCTGAGGTCGTTGTGAGGCTACTCGAACATGTACTTCGTAAGTTTAACTTTAAATCCGTCTCTTCTTTACAGTGAATGCAGCTGATAACAAGGTGCGTGATCCCAAAATGACGATGATCAAAATCGACATCGACCCTGAACAGAACATGATCAAAATCTGGAACAATGGAAAAGGAATCCCTGTCGTTCAACACAAAGAGGAGCACATGTATGTGCCAACAATGATCTTTGGTCATTTGTTGACATCGAGTAATTATGACGACGAGCAGAAGAAGACAACAGGAGGACGCAATGGTTACGGTGCAAAGCTTTGCAATATCTTCAGTAGGAAGTTTGTTGTGGAAACCTCCGCTAAAGACTATAAAAAAAACTTTAAACAGGTATGAATTTGAATTGAGGTTTTTTAATATTTTTTTTTGAAAAATGGAGTTATTCTGTTATGAGAGGATGTAAATACTGAAGCAGAGGCTAAAAGTCAATTTTGACAGTGACTGAGTGTTTCCTGTCCTGATAACATAAACTCAACCTTCTGTCCAAATTTCAACTTGTTACAACTTACTCCTACTTCTGTTTCAGACATGGACGAACAACATGTCCAAGGCTTCAGAACCCAAGATTGGCAATGATAAAAGTGATGACTTCACAGCTATCACATTTTATCCCGACCTTGACAAATTCAAGATGACTGTGCTCGACAAGGATATTGTGGATTTGTTCACAAAAAGGGCGTATGACATTGCAGCGGCCTGTCATGGCGGTGTCAAAGTCTTTCTGAATGGGAAGAGATTGCCGGTATGTTGATTACTTTTCATGGCTTTCCCAATGAATAGGTTTGTTTATTATTGAAGCCATCGGCTCACGCACACAGTTTTCTTCTTCTGCAATGGTCAGATGGACTGTTCTATGCTTTTCGAAAGATCACTCTCATTCGCAACGTTTAATTTTCCAGATAAAAAATTTCCGAGACTACGTCGAGATGTACATCAAGAACAAGACAGATGATAACAATGCACCTTTGAAGGTCGTCCATGAAGTGGTGAATACGCGCTGGGAGGTGGCTGTCACACAGAGCGACAAAGGGTTCCAACAAGCCAGTTTCGTCAACAGTATCGCCACGACAAAGGGCGGACGCCATATTGACTACATCACAGATCAAGTCGTAAACAAGCTCATTAGTGTCGTCAAGAAGAAGGGTGGCAAAGGAAACTTCAACATCAAACCATTCCAGGTATCAATAGTGAGACGTACATTTCCCCAATTATTCCCTTCGTCCTAAAGGTCCAGTGTTACCACTCATCATCTGTGCCATAGCTATACTCCAGCCTGATGAACTGAACTATTTTGACACTTGGCTTAAACATTTTTAGTATAATAGTAGTAGGTTGCGATAATTGGTTTCATTTTCAGAAATATTGGTATTTGAAAAGCATGAAGCATTTCAGTACGGCCTCTCATAACCCTGTGATACATCAGCATCATTGAGCACATAGGGACTTTGCCTTTAAGAAGTTTTTAAAGTTGGGGGTTGGTTGAGGAGGACCACGGGGCTGCACTTCCGGTGAAAATGAGTACGATGGATCAATCGGATTCATATGTTTGTATCTTACGCTCTGGTATGAGGTTTCCGTTCTCTTTTTCAGGTGAAAAGTCACTTGTGGGTGTTTGTGAATTGCCTGATTGAGAATCCATCATTTGACTCTCAGACCAAGGAGAACATGACGTCACTGGTCAAGGCTTTCGGCTCAAAATGTCAACTCGGGGAAAAGTTTGTCACCAACGTAAGTGATCATTGCCTCTCAAGGGGGTCAGTGGCATTAGTGTACAAAGCACTAGGGTATGCTCACCTCTTTGAAGTACTAAGTACTGTTTCATCTACTTTGTCCTAACTTTGTTCAAATCTGTTTTCAGGTCAGCAAATCTGGCATCGTGGAGAACATCCTCTCGTGGATGAAGTTCAAAGCCCAGGCGCAGCTAAACAAAAAGTCTGGTGCCAAGACGTCCAAGCTGAAAGGCGTACCAAAACTTGACGATGCAAACAACGCTGGTACGAGGTTCGCTCATGATTGTGTTCTTATCTTGACGGAGGGAGATTCAGCCAAGGCGTTGGCAGTGGCAGGACTTGGCGTGGTGGGCCGTGACAACTATGGCGTGTTCCCGCTGCGTGGTAAGGTACTCAATGTGCGAGACGCCAGTCATAAACAGGTGAGTCGAGGATGGATTACTTGTGGCATGAATTCATATTGTCATCAGCAGAAGTCCAATCAATTAACTCGGCATAAGAGCTGAGATATATCTAAATTTTTTACCCTGGAATGGGAGTCATGTTGGATTTGTTGACTCCTTTGAAGTAACTTGTGCCTGCAGCATCTGATATCTCCAGGTCATTCTGTTCGGGTTCAAGGTTCCT
Organism: Lineus longissimus; assembly: GCF_910592395.1. NCBI lineage: Eukaryota > Metazoa > Nemertea > Pilidiophora > Heteronemertea > Lineidae > Lineus > Lineus longissimus. The sequence goes on from NC_088322.1 coordinate 14,562,477, forward strand.
CCCCTTGTCCTCCAGCCCTCTCGGATATTTTCAAGGTTATTTAAGTCTGTCCCTCCCCCTTTTCCACCTCATGACCAAATCCCCTGATCAGGAAAGCTAACTTCACTTCCAGATCATGGAAAACGCCGAGGTGAACAACATCATCAAGATCGTCGGCCTCAAGTACAAAACAAAATACGAAACACCGGAAGAGTTAAAGACGTTACGCTACGGAAAGATCATGATAATGGCTGATCAGGATCAGGATGGTTCACATATCAAGGGACTCTTAGTCAACTTCTTCCATCACAACTGGCCGGCACTTCTCAGGTCATCGTTCCTGGAGGAGTTTATTACCCCAATTGTCAAGGTGAGAACAGTTGTATATTTCCAGTATATTAGTGTCACTGAAGTTATTAGTTCCTTTGGCTACACGGTTGATCTAGTTTCAGTTGATTATATAACCTGTGTGAGCTCCAATGGCTTATGCTCTCAGTGACATGTGACATGGACAGACTGCTGTATAAACTTCCTATGACTGATTCTCTCTCGTTTCAGGTGACTAAGAACAAGCGTGAGGTATCATTCTACAGTTTGCCCGAGTTTGAAGAGTGGAAGAAGGACACTCCAAACTGGCCATCATGGAGGGTCAAGTACTACAAGGGTACGTTTTCATTTATTCGTTGATCAAATTGAGGAAGTCAGATACTTCATGGGATGACAAAATGAATCATGGCACTTCGGAGTGAAAAATAACTCGACATGACTATAATGAATACGACATCTCATCAAAATAATTTCCGTTGAAATCTCAAAATCCACCACCTTTATACATGTTATAGGTTGAGGCCAGGTTAAGTTGAGCACTCGGTAGATTGGGGTTCATTTCACAAGCCGGCATAGAATCATTCAATAGAAATCTTCAGGTTCTTCATGATTATTTTGTGTTCGCATCCAGGTTTGGGTACCAGTACATCAAAGGAGGCCAAGGAATACTTCTCTGACATGCTCCGGCATCGGATCAAATTCAAATATTCGGGACCCGAGGATGATGCCTCAATTAATCTGGTGAGTTGGGTTTTCGAGGAGTAGTATTTTGAGGGAAAGTACAACCAATTGGAGTGGCATGCACCAAATGCATTCATGCATTGAATTTTAAAATCCATCTCTGGCTGCATAGAGTTTCAAGACAGTTATGACAGTGTTTCACACAAATTCAATTGTTTGTAGGCGTTCAGCAGGAAGAAGACTGATGAGAGGAAAGAATGGTTGACCAATTGGATGGAGGAGAGACGTAATCGTGCAGAGATGGGACTGCCAGAGCTCTACCTGTATGGCAAGGAGACCCGGGCCATCAGCTATAATGAGTTCATCAACAGAGAGTTGATTTTGTTCAGTAACGCTGACAATGAGAGGTCCATTCCTTCTTTTGTAGATGGTAGGTAAAACTAGAACTAGGCCTATATGGAACTTTTAGATTTATTCTAGAGTCTGCCTTCAGATGTTACATGTAATATGGCACATGCTACTTTTCCTCTCGGTTGACATCCTTGTTGATGGGCAGCTTGTTTGTATATTTCCGCGAAGTTGTACATCTTGTTATTTGCAGCACACTGACGAGAACCTTATTTTTCAGGCTTGAAACCAGGCCAGCGGAAGGTTTTGTTTACCTGCTTGAAGAGAAATGACAAGCGGGAAGTCAAGGTTGCCCAGCTTGCTGGTTCTGTCGCTGAGCATTCATCGTACCATCATGGTGAGGTAAGAAAAGGAGATATTGCTCATTGGAACTTGCAGCCAGTTGACACAACGATCCCTTATGGTGAACTGATGGCCAACGCATCAAGTAACATCCATTGACGGCTATTTGGCCAGATTTGTTCCACAGGTAACTTCTGTCTTACTTTTGGTAAGCAAGCGATGTAGTCTTGCTGGTGACATCTTAAAAGTTGCACAGACAATTCCTAACCAAAATCTATACCAATTGAACACTATGGCTGAAGTCTTCTGTTTCTATTCCAGGCTTCATTGATGCAGACGATCGTCAACTTGGCGCAAAACTTTGTTGGTAGCAACAACATCAACATCTTGCAGCCAATTGGTCAGTTTGGAACGCGACTCCATGGAGGAAAAGATGCTGCCAGTCCCAGATATATCTTTACAATGCTCAGGTAGGTTGACTGTATGAAAAGAATAAGGAGCTATATCACGGTTGGTATGTCACTGCACTGGGAAGTTCAGTGATGCATAACTGCCTGAAGATGAAAGTTGCTTGTTACTATCGGAAGTTATTTGCTTCTGTAGTGCCGAAGACAAAATATACGCACATATTTCATATATCCTGGCTTCTTTATTCCCAGCCCTCTTGCAAAGCACATCTTCAACCCCCTCGACACACCAATGTTGAATACCCTCTTCGACGACAACCAGTCCGTGGAACCTGAGTGGTATTGTCCTATCTTACCTATGGTGCTTGTCAATGGCGCAGATGGTATCGGCACTGGTTGGAGCACACGCGTCCAGAATTATAACCCCAGGGACATTGTGGAAAATCTGAAACGCCTCATGAATGGAGAGGAACCAAAGCATATGGTTAGTAAAAAATAAGCTTAAATTCTTTTAAAAATTGACTGTGATTTCCTATGTTTCAAGAAGATGCAGAGATAAGGAGAGGAGAAAAATAACAACAACTTGCTCCCCCAAATCACAATAAGAATCCCATCTCAAAATCATTGGCTGAATCCTTCATAAATCTCCATTGTTTTTCAGTTGCCTTGGTATAAAAACTTCAAGGGTGACATCATGGAAGTTGACGATACACGATGCGTGGTCAATGGTGAGATTGCCATCCTCGATGAAAACACGGTAGAAATCACTGAGTTGCCCATCCGGTTGTGGACGCAGAGCTACAAGGAACAAGTACTGGAACCCTTCCTTCAGGGAACAGAAAAAGTAACACCTTGCATCCAGTAAGATTCATCCCCTGATTTTGATTAATCGTCTGTTTTAAGAACACAAATACGGGGGGGGCAGGCTAATCATATGGTACGGTAGAGGAGACCCAACAAACATCTAACTTAAGAAGATGGAGGACACCAGCCGACAAGGTGTGGGAGAAATCAGGTGTCCATGTGTTGCAGATGAAACCATGCTGGTCATGAACATCTTCAGTGTAGAAGAAGAACAGTGAAAATCCCATTTTGTTGACTACTACTTCGAGTAACCCAAGTATATAAGTCAACTTGTGACAAGATGAATGAGTTACTGTCATAATATGAAAGTTATGACCACTGTATTCATTTGTTCCCAAGTCTGAGTTGTGGTTTTCAATCTTTGCAGAGATTACAAGGAGTATCACACAGACAGCACGGTGCGCTTTGTCGTCAAGATGGCGAGAGAGAAGTTAGACCACGCTCGTGCTCAAGGTTTACACAAGTACTTCAAAATTCAGTCTCCAGCCAATACGAGCCTCATGGTATGTAAGATAAGGCCATCTGAATCGTAAAATTTTTGCAATTTGTGAAAATTTCTCAAAAGATTTGTTTTGGCATATTACCCCAATTTCAGACCAGTTGCGTAGTAGTTACAGCGCTGAGAGCAGAGCAAATATCAAAAAGAAGAAATAGTCGTCAGTTAGAGAGAAAAAGTATTGAATCAGCCAACAAAATTACCCTGGCTGAATAGTAGTTTATGTAACCTTCTGTCCTCGTTTCCTAGGTGTTATTTGATTCCAAGGGCTGCATTAAGCGGTACAGTACCCCCATTGAGATCCTCAAGGAGTTCTTTGAGTTGCGCATGGACCGCTACCAGATAAGGAAGGAGTATATGGAGGGCATTATGTCAGCGGAGGCGCTCAAGTTGGAAAACCAGGCACGCTTCATCCAAGAAGTAGCAGAGGCGAAAATCAAGATCGAGGACATCAGTAAGTAGAGATTGTTTCAATTGGGTTTGGGAATCTTGTCAGAAGGGGAGTTCAGATTAGAAAGTCAGAGGAGGTTCATCCAAAAGGTGACAGAAACCAAGACTAATTCGAAATTGAGGTCAACATGCAAAGTATATTTATAATGAGCCCCCAACAATTCAAAATCAGTGACATTATACCATGAATTTTAGGAAAGAAGAGCACCAAGGAGATGGTTCAGATGTTACTGCGGCTTGGTTACGACTCTGACCCGATCAAGGCTTGGAAGGCAGCGCAGAATAAACTCAGGGTAAGATGTTGACCGATTCCTTGCTTCCTGTTATTGCTCTTATTATTGTCATGGCAGGAGAGCTGTTTTCACTCCCTGGAGTGAGGTTTGGAGAGCTGAATCCCTGGAGTGAGGTTTGGAGAGCTGAATCCCTGGAGTGAGGTTTGGAGAGCTGAATTGCTCTCCGGTCATTGTCAGGTTTTACTTTGGAGTTGGCATCTCCTATACTCGCGTCAGATTGCCAACACCAAGTTTCCGTACATTGCCTACAAGAGTTAAAGAGGCCTGTCTCCACATTTTGATTTGTTTACCTCCAGTTGATTGAATCTCAGACGAACCAGGATGAAGAGGAGGAAGAGGAAGTTGAGAAGGGTCCGGACTTCAACTACCTGCTTGACATGACGGTGAAGACACTCAACAAGGACAAGAGGGAGGCGTTACTCAAACAGAGAGATGAGAAGAATGATGAGCTGCACACGCTCAGGAGGAAGTCCCCGAAGGACCTCTGGCACGAGGATCTGGCTGCCTTCCTCGAAGAGCTCGATGTAAGTTTAAAACCTTTTTTGCAAGATATACTGATGAGTAAGATGATTCATCTGGGTAGAGCGGAGGTGTATTAGTGGACTAAGAATCAAACTTTATTTAAACCTTGCAGAAAGTCGAGCAAAAGGAACGGGAGGATGACAAAGCCGGCGCAAAGATTGTGGCTAAAACATCGGGCAAGGGAGGTGGCGGGCGTGGTGCCATGAAGCAAAAGAAACTCATCACAGAGATGCTACCATCGCCGATGGCCGAGCGGGTTGTCCCAGTTATCGATGACGCATACAAGAAGAAGGAACCTGCAGCCAAGAAAGCGGTTAGTTTCTCTTCACTGTTTGCTCTTGTGACCATTTGTTGTGTGTCAGTGGCTGGTCACTGGGTAAAAACCAGTTGGCACAGGGGACCTCCACAGAAACCATAATCTGTATTGGTATCAAAGACAAAGTAATTGTATCATTTCTTGAATTATTTTCCAGAAAAAGGCAGCTAAGGATGATGGCTTGAAACAGACGAACCTGATGGAAGCGTTCGATGATGATGATGACAGCAACGAGTTGAAGCCTCTCTCTGAACGCATCGGCAGCCCGGGGAAGAAAGCTGCAGGAAAGGTGGAGAAAGCCAACAAACCCAAGAAACCGAGAGCACCAAAGAAACAGAAAGACCCTGGTAAGACTAAGAGACTCAGTTGTGTATTTAAGAAAAATATCCTTGGAAGTACTTCTTATTTTGGGTACTCTGACCTTTGGTGTTTCCACCAGGGTCCTCCTGTGTGTCGTTACAAGTTCTGCTTGGCTTACTCCAATGGACCATGTGTCGTTCTTAGTCCTCTTTACATGGATCATCGCCTATGTTTTCTTGTAAAAATGTGACGGAGTTCTGTCAGAAAAATACTTTGTTTCATGTTCAACTGCAGGCGTTCGGTTTTCAAACATGTGTTGTCATATTCATTGTCCTTGATGTCATTTGCTTTGATATTCTTGACACCTGTGCCTTCATTTGTTGATTAGCCAAAGAACAACCTCCTCCGTCTGCTGAGACTGAGACTGACGAATCGGAAAGTAAGCCAAACATGAGGAGCGTCTTCTCCCTGCAACCACCAACTCCCCTGTTCAGTTCTCTACACTTTGTCTCAATTGTGTTATTTCATTGACTTGTGCACGTCATTCTTTGGTACTGTTTTATCAAAACAATCACCCACATTAATAATTTTGCACCTCTTTTATCACAGAGAAAACCTAACCCACATTGTTCCTGTTAAATTACTGTTGGGCCTCGGCATTTACAAGTTACCTGCTACCGGCCTCCCTAGTATCAACAATAAACACTTCGGCAGGCATCTCAATCAAAGCAATGACTCCCATATCAGCAGTGTGTGTGCCCAAATTAGGGGTGGTCAAAATTACCGATGAACAATCAAAAATCTATTTTTGACCCTCTAGAAGTGTTTGGAGGTTAAAATCTGTTCCTGAGCACTGAGATGCTGACACAGACGTGTGAGGACTGTCGTGCCTGGAGAGATGTAGAGCCAGTGTTCATTCCTTTCTCATCTTTTCACTTCCAGATGAAAGTGGATCGCCCAAGAAAAAAGGGAGAAAACCAACAGGCTGTAAGTTTTTTTCAATCTGTCCAAACAAATTACCTAGAGTAGCTTTACCATTTGTTTGCCCTAGGCAAACGAAATACTTTTGGGCCCAGTTAGAACTGTGGACAAAGCCACATTTCTTTAGATTGGTGCTGGCCCTTCACCCATGACCTTTTTTAGTACGTAGCAAGTGCCAGTGCGAAGGTATTGTCTGCTGCTGTCTGCTACCAAGAGTGCAACAAGAATTCTATAAATGCAACCCAAGCACTAAATAATCAATGTTTATGCTTTTTCAGCACCAAAAGGCAAAGGAAAGAAGAAAAACCCCTGGTCAGACTCTGAGAGTGACACCATTGAAGAAGAGTTTTCAGATGATAACTTTGGGGAGGAGGAGAGGGTGTTCATTCCACGGGAGAGAGCGGCTGGTAGCAGGAGGGCAGCAGGTCAGTTGACAGATCGGGCCAAAGTGGGGAATCTGGGCAGTTGTTGTTGCCAACTGGATACTGCAGTGGTCCACCCTAACTGCTCAGAGCAAATGTCGAACGCAAGGCATTCTGATGGAAGCCTTTCACTTTTCTGACCTGGCTGAGGTGTATGGTCCAGTATTGGCACTGAGTAAAAACTGAAGTGATATTCCCTGCCGCTTTAATCATTGAAACCTTTCCAGTGGTGAAATATGCCTGGAGTCTGGATCAGAATGAGCACCAAAGAAATTGCTCTGATCCTCATGGACAGCTTCAAAATTTAAAACGGCAGACAACGCCTTTGGGTGCGAGGCTTGGCAGAAGGGAAGTGACTGACAGTGGCACAGAATGTATTACAGATTTAGTAAGGTATATGATTGACCCACTGACGCTTACAATTATCCTCCACTTACAGCTTCAAAGGCCACATTCAAATTTGGTGACGAAAGTGACGATGACCTGGCATCAAACCCCAGCAGAGAAGCCATCGATGACGACCTAGCATCGAATCACAGCAATGATGACATGGATGTTTATGAGGTCAACAATGATGCGGCTAATGATGATGATGGGGTTGCAGCTGACCCGCTGGATTCTGATAGCGACTTTGGAGGATCTGTTGATCCACCTAGGTACCTTTTTTTCGATATCACTCACTTTTCTTTTCACCTCAAGGTATTCTATGTCATTTGAGATACAAGTTGTAGGTTTTCTAAATAGACACCCTTTTATTTTCTCTAGTCGCAATGGGAAGAACAAGTATGTCATCGACAGTGAGAGTGATACCACTGACATGGATGAGGAAGCTCCAAAGCCCAAAAAGCAGGCAACATTCGATGACATCTTCGGCAAACCTAATGGTGCGTCATGAACATCTTGTACATGTATCTTGATGAGCCTTTGCCACATCCAAGTGAGAAATATGAGTAGCTTGGAGGTCAGGAGAAACAAGACCAATAAACCCAGTTGATGCTTAGCTGTGGAGCGAGTTATAAAATTAACGCAGAAGAACATACTAGGAAGAAGTGACCTTCTCTTCCTTTTTTGCTAAAGAGATCAAATTGCTTTGGATGTTACAGTGCCTAACTTGGTTCACTTCTAACCCATCCAATCTGACTGATTACACTTTCCACCCCAGTAGAACCCAAGAAGACAAGCGCAGCTCCCAAACCGAAGATGACAGTCACATTCAGTGATGATGATGATGATGATGATTTTGGTGATCTAGTCATGGAGACAGAGGAGACAAACTCACAGACCTCCACAGCTACAGCCGACTCCATCTTCAGTAAACCAGCCAGTAAGCCAGCCAGTAAACCAGTCAGTAAGTGGTCTTCACTTGTCACAATAGGCACAAACATGATCAGTGTCACTTGGCCGATGACCCCAGATGTCGCCCAACTGGTGTAATGGGAGTCTGATTGAAAAATGTACAGCAGTCGGTCGGGTGAGAGTCTCTCATGTAAACCAAAATGTGGCTCTTTCACTTGCAGAAGAACCCAAGAAAAGAGCCCCGAAGAAACCTAAAGCTGACGGAGAGCCGAAACCGAAGAAGCCACGAGCACCGAAGAAGAAGAAAATTAGTGACGATGACACAGATGATGAAATGATGCCCAAGAAAAAGACGAAGAAAGCACCAGCAAAGAAAGGAGTAAGTACATGTAGTCTCTGGTCCAATTACACCATCATAAAGTGCTCAGGTTGAATGTGATCTCTGGAAATTAACATCATTCTTTACATGTCTAAATTTGGGATCTATTCCTGCACTTACCCCCAACCCCCATCGTTTAACTCCATCTTTATTGGAAGTCATTCTAACTTTTCAGAAAAAGGCCAGCTTTGACTCGGACTTTGACGATGACGATTTTGCCGCCAGTACCACTCTGACCCACAATCCATCAGCTGATCGAGCAGGACGCCAGAGAAAACAAGTCAAATATACTTTCGATGATGATGATGAGGATAGCGACAGTTGGACATGAGTCAATTGCCACAGTTATTGAGAACCTTGTTTTTAAGAGATCAAGACATTACTGTCTTAAAGTGTTGGCAGTTGGAGAAAGTGTCAAGCTGAGTACGGACACTCAGATTTGTTTAAGTCCTCTGTTCTTGCATAAGCAAATTCCTTCCAGGTTTCAAAAACACTGGCTTTTACAATTTCTGTTTCAAAGGGTATCAATCATAGCCCAGGGGTTTGTTTCCTTGTGCGCTGGCAAACCGCTCACCTGTATCTTCAAACCATGGCTTTTTGTATGTTTTGTCAGGACTCGGATTTGTAATGTGAAATTGTGAGATTCCACAACGTGTTCATGGAACAAGTCTGTATGTTGACTATCAGACATAAATGTGATTTGAATCATTCAGTGAATCGATTGAGTTGGATGTGAAGCAGTCACACACGCATGACTATAAAGACAATTTAGCCGCAGCCTGGGGGTTGGAGAATATGCAGCTTCTGTGCCTGAGTTGTAAAATGTATTTTTAGGAAGAGTCGATTTTGTATTATACTTTTTGGATGGTTTTGGTAGTCATACATGTAACTTAGGATAATTATTCATGATGTGCAGTATGTTTTATCATTCATATTCGACACGCAGTGCACTTTAATTACTAAGGTTGTAGTAATTATGTCCTTGTTGAGTATGTTTACACTTATTGTAAGTTTAGGTGAGGCCTGTTCTTGTTTTGAAACAACGACCGATGGTTTAAAGCTCAGATGCTCTCATCTGATCGAATGTTTTAAAAACTCTGTAACAGTAATTTCAATGATATTCAAACACAAAATGAAAACGTAAGTAAAATTTTCCTGGTTTACAGTAAGGCCGAAGTTACATAGACCTCATTCGTTCATTTCCCAGGACTCATTTTCCCCTTTTGCTTTCGTTCCCCTGTAAAAGCACGGCCTTGTGGCGTGCATTCACCGAGGAATGAAAGAAAAACCCGTAAAGTGACTCGTGGTAAATGAACGAATGAGGCCTATGCAACTTCGGTCTAATGCCCACAGTCATGGATATTGATAAACTTCAGTCGTGCAAAAGTGCAGCTGACAGAATAAACCTGATGTACTCTACATGTACAACTGCTTGTAGTTTGTAACTTGTAAATAGGAGTTTGTGCACTAGTATTTTATGTGTATAGTTGCATCCTGCTTTTCTATACCAATGGATTTTGTAAAGTAGTGAGTCGTGTGCAATGCAACATTGTAAAACTTGATGACATATTTACTGAAAGTGTCAAAATGTCCCGATCGTTGGATCTCTTGTGAAACATTTGTCATTTCTTGTAAACTGCATTTATTCATGTTCATGTAACAAAGACATCCAACCTTTTGTAAGAAATAATGAGTTGGTGTTGATTTATTTTTACTTTTTTCCCCGACGACTTTTGAATGTATATGTCTTACACAAGAGATAGAGACAGGTTGTGACCATGTCTTCATACATGGCTCCTGGGGCTCGATTCCTTTCTGAGACATCCTTTATACAACAGACTGCAAATGTATGTCAAACTTGAGTGACCGAGACAGGTTGTGACCATGTCTTCATACAATGCACCTGGGCTCGATTCCTTTCTGAGACATCCTTTATACAACAGACTGCAAATGTATGTCAAACTAGAGTGACTGAGACAGGTTGTGACCATGTCTTCATACATGGCTCCTGGGGCTCGATTCCTTTCTGAGACATCCTTTATAGCAACAGACTGCAAATGTATGTCAAACTTAGCTTGAGTGACTGAGACAGATTGTGACCATGTCTTCATACACGGCTCCTGGGGCTCGATTCCTTTCTGAGACATCCTTTATAGCAACAGACTGCAAATGTATGTCAAACTTGAGTGACTGAGACAGATTGTGACCATGTCTTCATGTTGTGTTCCTGCGGATGTACAGATTCTTTTCTGGGACATCCTGTATGGCAAGAGCAGGCAAATCGTTCTCTGACGAGAGCGACAGAGATAGGTCATGACCATGTCTTTATGCCTGGCTCTTGCGACTCAGCACATCCCTGATCAGTAGCAGGTTGCAAGAGTATGACAGACTGGAGCGACAAAGATAGGTCATGACCATGTCTTCATACGTGGCTCTTGAGGGTCAGGGTCATAGTGATACCCAATATAGTAACTTATCGCAAATGCATGTCAAACTGGAGCTCTTGAGGCCGAGGGTGAGCAGAATTTTTTCTGAGACATCATCTGGCACTTGGAGCGACTGATGGTCAGCAGATCCTTCTGGGACATCCTGTACGTGTGGCTAACAGATTGCAACTGTGTGTCCTACTAAAGCGACAGAGATAGGTTGTGACAACGTCTTCATGCCTGGCACTTGAGAGCGACTGATGGTCAGCAGATCCTTCTTGGACATCCTGTGTGGTAACATATTGCAACTGTGTGTCTTACTAGAGCGACAGAGATAGGTTGTGACAACGTCTTCATGCCTGGCGCTTGAGAGCGACTGATGGTCAGCAGATCCTTCTGGGACATCCTGTACGTGTGGCTAACAGAGTGCAACTGTGTGTCCTACTAAAGCGACAGAGATAGGTTGTGACAACGTCTTCATGCCTGGCGCTTGAGAGCGACTGATGGTCAGAGGATCCTTTTTCTGAGACATCCTGTATAGAAAAATATTGCAACTGTGTGTCCTAGAAAGGTTGTGACCAAGTCTTGCTTGGCTCTTGACGGTCAGTAGAATCCTTTTGGAGACATCCTGAAAAGTAACTGGTCAGAGCCTGTCCGACTGGAATGACAGTAACCTTGCCTTCTCAGCCTCAGCAGATCCGTTTCTGAGACATCCTGTTTAACATATTGCAGGTTGTATGACGATGTCTTCATGCCTGGCTCTTGAGGGTGAGTGTCATGGAGACACCCTGTATGGTACCAAATCGCAAATGTATGTCAAACTGGAGGGACAGAGAATTAAAGGTTGTGACCATGCCTTCATGCTTGGCTCCTCCTGAGAGTCAGTAGATCCCTTTCAGAGAAAGAGATTGTAATGTGTCTGACTCGAGCGATAGAGTTAGGTTGTGACCACATTTCCATGCCTCTCGCGGAGGGTTGGCAGATCCCTATATCTGAGACATCCTGTACGTCATACTATAGAGCGACGGAGATAGGTTTTGACCATGCCTTCATGCCCGACTCCTGAGGCTCAGTAGATACTGTTCTGAGACATGTATGACTGGAGCGACAGATAGGTTGTTGTGACCATGGCCGCATCCTTTTCTGAGACATTCTGTGCTAGTCATAATGGTAGAGCTCAACAGAAAATGCCCAACACATCAGACAACGCTAGGTTGTGACAATGCCATGGAAATACCTTGAGATTGAGTAACAGATTACAGCTGTGTGTCTTACTAGAGCGACAGAGTTAGGTTGTGACAACGTCTTCATGTCTGGCGCTTGAGAGCGACTGATGATCAGCAGATCCTTTTCTGAGACATCCTGTATAGTAAAATATTGCAACTGTATGTCCTAGAAAGGTTGTGACCAAGTCTTGCTTGGCTCTTGACGGTGAGGGTCAGCAGAATCATTTTGGAGACATCCTGAAAAGTAACAGGTCAGAGCCTGTCCGACTGGAATGACAGTAACCTTGGCTTCTCAGCCTCAGCAGATCCGTTTCTGAGACAACCTGTTTAACATATTGCAGGTTGTATGACGATGTCTTCATGCTTGGCTCTTGAGGGTGAGTGTCCTGGAGACACCCTGTACAGTAACATATCGCAAATATGTGTTAAACTGGTGCGACAGAGAATTAAAGGTTATTGTGACCATGCCTTCATGCTTGGCTCCTGAGAGTCAGTAGATCCCTTTCAGAGACAGAGATTGTAATGTGTCTGACTAGCGCGACTGAGTTAGGTTGTGACCACATTTTCATGCCTCTCGCGGAGGGTTGGCAGATCCCTATATCTGAGACATCCTGTATGTCTTACTATAGAGCGATGGAGATAAGTTTTGACCATGCTTTCATGCCCGACTCCTGAGGCTCAGTAGATACTGTTCTGAGACATGTATGACTGGAGCGACAGATAGGTTGTTGTGACCATGGCCTCATTTTTTAGTGAGACATTCTGTGCTGGTCATAATGGTAGAGCTCAACAGAAAATGCCCAACACATCAGACAAAGCAAGGTTGTGACAATGCCATGGAAATCTTTCCCCAAGGCTATATTGCAACAGATGTCGAACTGCTGTGACAGAGGTAGGTTGTGACATTGTCTTCGTGGCTGGTTGGCGAAGCAGACCATTTTCTGAGACATCCTGTGAATGTCTAACTTTGCGACAGAGATAGGCTGTGAAAAGGTCTTCATGTCTGGCTCTTGAGGCGCAGCACATCCTTTTTTGAGACATTCTGTATAGCAAGGCAGATCACAACTCGTATTTCACTGAAGGACGAGACAGTGCTGGGTTGTGTCCTCAAAAGGAGGAGGAGACACAAGCGTTTTCCCCGACAATTCCATCCCAAGCAGCCAGATTTTGTAGGTTGGTCTCACATTCCAGGGACAGTAGTAGGCCAATTTAACGACTCAAATCGGGACCGAGGGGGGAGCAACATGGTACTGTGTAGATCAGCCCTTGCAGCAATTGCAGACCAGGCTTGCAAGAAGACATTTTAAGAAGTGCTGCATTGAACAGAAGAGGACAAGGGAAGGGGCAGTTGTGCATTATCTCTTGGGGGTCATGCCCGAATGGGGAATCACCACCAGAACTTGCGTCTTGTTTTAAGCACCAATTGGGTTTATTCAGTTGGGCACCTGCATTCTCTGCCAAGGAGAGAAGTTACCAAGTTGCCCACCAATTGGTCTCAAACTGACATTAGTTCTACATATATTCTGCATTTTTGGCAAAAATATAAAAAAAATTCTTTCCATTTGAAGTCAAATATATTTATCAAGCCAAATCATACATGTGTGCTCAGAATAAATTATGATGGAGGAGGCAGAGCATGTATCTTTCTCTTGATTTGGCTCATCTCACGTTAGCAACTTCACTTCTTTGCTGGTTTCTTGCCTCCCTGAAAGACAAGTAAAGATGCATGAATAAAGTACAAATTGATACAATCCCATTTCGGGAATATACACTGTATTGTGCATTTTAGAAAGGGAGCATATTCAAAGGATATTCAAGTTTCTATATTTCTCGCTGCTAAACAAGTTGGGTGTAACAAAATACACAGTGAGTTTTAATATTCAAATCATATCAATAGATCTGACGTCCGGTCAAAACAATGGCCGGGCATCCCCTTCTACAAGTTATTGTAACATTCACACGAAGAGAAGTGGGGAATGTTGGTCTGAAAAGAAATGAATTTCGCCATAAGCCAACAATCTGAAGAGGAAGCCAACAGGGAAACCCCAAGCTTGACAAATATAAACAACCCTCTGAAGTAGATTGAAGACCCCAAGGAAATGTTCCCTCAAACAGCCAACAAACACGAGAGATCACAACTATATTTTGGGAAAACACTTGCTTCAGTCCTATCATTAATCATCAGGATTCAGATGATAAAAGCTCTAAAGGTTTTCATCATTAGCAAGTGTCTTCCCCAATTTGAATCGCGGACCAAGAACCCACTCGGCACCAATTTGCCAAAGAAAAAAGCAGCCACCTCATTTTATAAACACCAATGCCACACATTTACAAATGTCACCTTTTTGCCTGCAGGTTGTTTCCCAGCAGGTTTCTTAGGAATTTCTTTTTCCTGGAATAAGATATTTGGACTTGAGTCTAGCCATTGTAAGCCTGCCCAAAGGGGTCAAGTTGGCTGACTAGAGCTGGCCACGTAGCGTAATACTGGCATGGCATGGAAGCATGTCTGTCACTAAAGGACTTCGTTGTTCATTCAGCGTCAAGTAAAACCACTTTCAAAGCTGAAATTTAGCAGAGAATAACTCATCTTTTGCCGATTCTAGGGCAAGCTTTGCTATTTATGCATCTTTTACATCTCGGTTCCGCATCACTAGATAACTATGGATCTTTGATTAAAACCCACCTTCTTGGCAGCTGGCTTCTTGGGGGCAGCAGCCTTCTGAGCAGCCAGTGCCTTCTTGTTGGTGGCCATCTGCCCAGCTCGCTTCAAGACGACATCATATGGATTAAGTTTCATCATGATGCGTCGATTCTTCAATGGGTTCTTCTTCAGAATCCTTCTCTTTTTCTCAATCCTGAAATCAGTTAAGGATATTGCATACACTTCAAGGGCCCACGGCTTTTACAAGAAAACTGCCAACATGATTTAGCCCGAACAAATTCCCGACATGAATCTTGCCACCAGAAATGGCAAACAATGAGATTTCTAACAAGCGGGCGTGTCAATAGCTTTTGACAATTCCTATCTTTCGTTAACCACGACTTCATCTTGGCAGTTCATCAGATAAGTGACAAAAAATAACATATGTGGTTACTGACCAAAATCAGAGATGGTTAGTTGTGAAATCACTAAATTTCATAAACACGGACCAAAACTCTCATCATATTTTGGTAGCCACCACTTTGCAACGCATAGCATATCAAATCTTATCAAGCGAATATTACCTAACCCCTCCCATCAAAATGGGTCTGGGCCAATCCCATATCTCACCTTGGGGCCCTGAGAACCTGTTGGATCTCCTCCGCTCTCAACAACCTCGACAAATCAGTGTTGGTCATCTTGGGCATGGGGAGGTTATAATTATTCTTTTCCTTGGATGGTTTACGCCATGTTCCGTATAAACTGTCAAGGCGCTTGAAAGCAGATTCAGTCCAGATACAGAAACGTCCAACGTGACCTCCAGGAGCGATTTTCAAAAGGTTGAGGCGGGATACGTTAATCAGAGTTATACCTGGAATAAAGAGCGGACATATTTTAAAAGGTTGCCAAGAAGAAATGCAGAGAAATCTCAAAAGTTACTATTGATCTCAATGAAAGATCTATGGCCTGAAACCATCAAGATGCACAACTGATGCAGATTCAAAGATGCTGCTTACCAGGTATATTTCTGAAAGCTCTGCTGATACCATTGTCTGTGTTGTAGATGACCAACGGTCCACGTCGCTGGATGCGACGCCGATTCCTCATTTTACCTTTACCGGCACGGAATCTTTTGGAGTTGTATACCTGAAAGATGAAAATGTCAGATTTGATATGATGTGAATTCCAACAAAATTCCACACTATGGATCCTAAGAGGAGCATTGTCAGAGATGGTTATGATTGAAATCATGTACATTCATAAACACGGACCAAAGATATCATCATTCAGCTCCGTCACCAAAGGTTATTTTCAAGAGTCACAAGTACTGAAGATTTCCCTCACCTTCTCAATATCAGCCCAAGCCTTGAATTTCTTGAGGAAAGATACAGCCTCCTTGGTCTTCTTGATCTCCTCGACCTTGTCGCTAACAACAAGTGGGATCTCTGGTGTCTCCTCGATCCTGTGTCCCTTGGACATGACCAGGGCGGGGATGCCAGTGGCAGCGATGGCTGAACACATGGCGTACCTCCTCTGGTTCACATTGATCCTCCTGTGCCAGCGGCGCCACGTCTTGGTCGGGGCGAACATGCGTCCACCGCGGCACATGTTGCCAAAAGCTCCCTGGCCGGAGCGATGGGTGCCACCACCACGGACTCGAGGAATACGAGCGACAGCCCGACCAGTTCCCCAGGATTCAGCTGAAGTCTGGTGACCTGAAAGACAAGTTGTACATGAGTAATACCAATTCAAGGGCCAAAAAGACAAGACTTTAAGCTGATGTTTCATGCTTCAGTCCTATCATTTATCATCAAGTGTTTTCAGACAATAAAAGGCTCTATTGGTTGTTCATCATCAGCACGTTGCACAAGTTTTTGGGCTTTGCAGGAGGCATTGCATTATTACCACCGGTACACCCTCCCAGTCCTCTCCCAACCACTTACCAGCTTGCACACTAACGGCGTATGGCTGCCTCGTGTTCTTCAACATCTGGAAATGAACGAAGTTGACAACGTCTGGCCTGATTGGGGCCCTGAAGACAGCCGGCAAAGTGATATTGGTACCGGTTGTTTCATTTTTGTCGGAGTATACGGTAATCAATGGACGCGCAGCCTGAAAATGGAAGAAGGTGAAAAATAGATTCTTAGCTGGCATGGCCAATTTGACACTTGCACCTCCAATTCATTGAAGATTTAACACACCTGAGTATGAGCATGATAGGGAACAGCCGGGGTCACAAGTTGGCACCAACAGAGCATGCCTCAGAGCCTGTACATATTCACAACATGCACTATGAAGGCCTGTAGGTCTTTTCCGATCCAAGTGCTGCCACCTGACGGTACCGAGAGCTGAGCACGGCATGTCCCCGCAGAACCCACAAAATACACGAATTCTACAATCCTTGCGACGCATCTAGTACTTTATTTCAGTTCTACAGTGTTAGTTGCTGCTACAAAAAATATAAATTGTCAAAAATTTGTTGATATCGTACCATTTTTATGTATTTTTCGGCCAGACAGTCCACGTGTTCGGTCGGCGCGAGATGGATTCCTGTAAAAAAGGTCGAGGTCACGGGCGCGGTGGTGTAGGACTATTTTTGCAAAATGTTTCAGACACATTTCACTATGTTGTGGTTATGTTAACTTGATTTTTAAATCATCAGTAGTTCATCATTTATTTATCTGAAACGGCACGCTGAATTTATTACCATTATTACGCAACAAGTTGATGCAACTTTTTTTTGGCGCACTGATTTTGGTGATGGAAGTGATTAAATCTATGGAGTACCAAATCTAACATATTTTGCCTCCCACTGCTTTCGGATATCAATAAAAAGTTATCAATGCTCACACCACAAAACCTGTACAAATATATATTTCCAATTTAAATATTTTGCAAATCAAGAGAGTTTTTTCACCGCTCTTGCCATATTTTGATTACAAACTTCAAGTCTTAACTTCTATCTTATCCCGATACTTCCAAAAGTGGTTGTTCCCAACCTCGTGTCTTGGTCTCAAACTGTAACCGCAATGTACACGCAAATATATTTTCAATTTCCAAAGGAACGGGGTAACAAGTGCCCCTATGGCAGATTTATCAAAAACAGCCAATCGCACTACTGTATCTCGAAGTCGTGATGGCCGAGTGGTTAAGGCGTTTGACTCGAAATCAAATGGGGTCTCCCCGCGCAGGTTCGAATCCTGCTTACGACGAATTTTTTACCTTAGAGCATCGGATGTTTTTATACTGGGTAACTATATATCATTTCAACTTTTTTCTCATTCTCTTTAATTCTTTTTTTGAAATGATCATTAATGTTTCAAATTGTATTCTTGAGCACACAGGACCAGGGCAGTGAAATAAAGACAACACTAGACCAGCATCCCCACATCAACCTAATGGTTGATCAGCCGAGTGATGATGAACTCCAGCTAGATAATGAACAGTCAGTGAAAGGGCAAATCATAAAACAACAAAACCAGATAATTAACTTTATAGATTATATTATTTGCATATATAAAAATGACACGTAATATAAGTGTATAAAAATCTTTACAATGTCGACGGACTTAATCATTGAATAATCATCTCTGGCGCTCATTATCAAAAGAATATTTAAACAATGGGTTGGAATGATGCATGATGTTGGGATCTACATTTTTTTGTTGGAAAGTCAAAATATCCCTCGACCTACTATTTGGTTAGCAAAAGGGTTGACTGAATGATTATAATGGTTTCAAATTGCTCCAACCACATGTACTGTTGCAACCTACGGACACTATGTATCCTATTCAGTACACTGGAATCAACACAAAATTGGCATTATCTTTTACTTCTACTGTTTTAACATCCATAAAGCCATTGTTTCAGCTGCCAATAATTAGATGACACAAAGTGACATGTATGATGGTTTTCATTTCTTTTATATAGAAGAAAACCTAAGCCACAACTCTCAACACCTGAACATATCCATACAGGACGGATATTCTACATTACAGAATATTGTGGAAGGAATGTGTACAAGATGGACTTAATGGATGGATAGAAAATATCATTAACATGATCTACGGAATGTTGAAGAGACAGCACAAGCTGAATAATGAAGACTAAAAAATATCAACCCTGGCAATATAAGCCTGTAACCATTTCACATATTGACCAAGGTTTACTCAGTGTCAAGCGGGGGTTACAGTTACTCTGAGGAAGTGTTTGCTTTTGTATGGAATTTAGCAAAGCTATAGATGTCACGTGTACCACGCATGCCGTTTTTACACCTGTCAAAAATGGTTTCAGAAAGAAACCTACCAGCTAATATGCAAGTTTAGCCATCAGAAAGACAGTTTCTCAAAGAACGTTGTTTTCTAACATTCTTTTTCGGACTGATAATTCAAATACACCATATTTTAAAACATCGTCTTTCCAAAACTCGGCATTAGGCTACATTATAATAGTTTTACACAATTCAAATGCAGATTAAAATATATGGCATATGATGTAAATTGAAAAGGTGCACTCCTTGCGGCGCCACCTGCAGGGCTTTCTCAACAGTCCACTCCCCAATTCTGCCCACCTAAATGTTTCCAGTCTAAACTAGTATCATGGACAAGCATTGAATATACGACTGTACATATTTACAATTCTGGAATGTATAGAATTTACACGATTCTGATGGTTCACAACCAACAGTGAATAAAACAGGACGGCCCCTCTCATTTCTCTCCATTAGTGCTGGCTTGTTTGAAAGTTGCTTCAATTCATATTGATTTACAGATGTTGTTGCAAAAATTGTCCACCTCCTCACAGAAAACTCCGCACTAGAACTGTAATAGCTGTAAACAACGTAATGAGCAGGCTGCCTTGTACCGTTCCTGAACCGAGCTGAAACAAAAGATAGGAATGGTCAGAAACAGATTGATGACGAAAGACTGATTAACATTCCGACCCTATCATGGTGCGATGTCAGTAATTGGGTACCAGGGGACCTGAAATAACTTGGAAGACCATTGCATGAACAGGTCCGCATTTCTCCTCTTGATCCTGGTCTGCGAGGAAGCAAAGGTTCAATACTTACTGTGACATAGTAGTTACAGAGATCCCCCCGACAACACTCCACGCATGTCCAATCATCATACCAATCTCGTTTACAAAGCTTCCTTTTACTATACTTCGTTTCTTCACAGACCTCCTGTTTTACGCAGGTCTTGGAAACAAAGTGGCGTCGGCTGTCACTTTTAGGGAGCCAGAAAGGTGGAACTGAAATGGTGACGAAGAGGACAATTAACAAGAAGACAGAAAACTTGGTGGTAATGACAGGAGCAACAACAGTGAATTCATCTTATTGGGAATTAGCTATCAATAGAATAGAACGACCAAAGGAAGAATTTGAAAGTTACCTCTGTATCTGATGGTCGTCATGCAGGTATCATCATGTTGGTCACACTGAATTGTACTTTTGACGCATTTGTCTTTATTACCGTCCTGATCCTTGCACACGTAGCACTCTAGAGCAAAACCTGGAAAACAATCGAGCCAATATGTGTGAAATAGCAGCGTTATTTGGATGATGACTCATCCTGATCAGGATCAGGTCAGTCAAGCGAACCACACCTAAAATCAACCAACCAACCTTACCCCAAAGAAGTTGGCCTGCGAGACTCCCACTCAAAATTCAGCTTAGTAGGCATTAAAGATTTACTGAGAATCATTTCTTTTCGACAACTGCCATGCCCAGAATGACCTGCACCCCTTCCTTTCTACATGTTCTACAACATGTAGGCCTATAAGTGATCAGAATATTTTCATTTTAGGTCATCATCCGCCATCTTGTTTCTTGTAAACATTACTTTTTCTTGCCACTTCATGACTTCATGCAGCTTTTACCGGCACTAATAACCAATTAAGAAAAATCAATGTGTTCAAACACATTCAATAACAGTTAAAGAATACTTACATCCTGATATCACTGCCAACAACACCCCTAAAACTAAGATTTTGTCCATGTTTTTAGAGGAACCGACATCGAATTGGGTTTAAAATTTAGGTCAAAGCGGAACTTAAACGGGCGGAGTCCATTCGCTATTGACGGGGAGTAAAGGTATAATTATATGGAGCGCCGGTTGTGCATTAGTCCAAATGGCTGATGTGGCAGGAAAGGGTAGTCCTCCAAAATAAAGTCCATGAACAACATGTTGTTCAGCGAGTTAGAAACTGAGATGGGAGAGACCCCTATTGGCTACTCCGTGCAAGTTTATCTTGCCGTCACGTTATCTTTTCAAGCACCTAAAACTTGATTTTATGCTTTTGATTCTAAAGGCATATGACATGCAAGTATATTGGCTCATATCATTCTACATGTAATGAGAAATGATAGATAAATGTGGATAAATAACCGAGCAACATGTTTTATTTCAAAAGATGTTTTATTTTATAATAAGAAGACATTAAAGAACAATTAGGTGACAATGAAGAACATTTGATACCTGCACTATTTGATGAATAGATTGTATAATGTAATAGCATTGTAAAGAATGTTAATAGGGCTCTCCTTAAACTGTAAACACTGCTTAGTTGTCAGGAAATCTCAACTTTGGACTGATTACTAACTGCATAAAATTTCAACAATTTCTCCCAAATACCTCACAACTGATCCAAGTCAAATAAAGGTCTAAATACTGTTTTTACTGGCAATGCCATATACATGTCAGATGCCAGCATTCATAACCAAATAAAAGACAAATCATCTGCAATAACTTTTTTAATTCTAAATTAAAAAAATGTTCTGAATAAAATCTCAACATTTGCGTGTTTTGTAAAGAAACCTTTTATCAATAACAGATTATTTTCAGTTCAACAGACAAATCAAATAGACGCTAACAAATTAAATGGTTTTAGAATTTTAAACACTTCGGGCAACTGGCTTTACAATAATTCGTATCTCATATTTCTACACATACGTTTAAGTACCTATCAGCATCGTTTTGAAGGGACTACGTCCCCAAGTAGGCACAGTTAACAATACTCATCCTGGTACCAGTGGTTTTCAACATGCTCCGACCCTCGATATTTTTGTATGTGACAATGCCCAAAAAATACTAAAAAGAAAATATCTTCAACAATAGAGACATTTCTGTCAGTGGAGACAATTTTTACAGGTGAATTTTGACTTGTTATCATGATTAATGTGATTGCCTAGCTGCTGTTATTTCGAAATACAGTGGAACCTCTCTATTACGGACACCCTCGGGCTCGGGACTGACAAGTGCTGTCCTTAATAGAGAGGTGTCCTGATTAGTGAGTTCAAATTGAATGGAAACAAACAATTCAGGACCAAAACTAGTGTCCTTAATAGAGAGGGTGTCCTTAATAGAGAGGTTGTCCTTAATACTAGAATTATCAAAAATATTATATATTGGAATTATTAAAGACTAGCCTTTATCGATTTGTCATGTTATTAATGCCCAGTATGTTCCCCACGAACTATGTGTGATGAAAACTCATATTTATCTCTTGAAGTGTATCCACAAATGTTACATTCAAGTGGATTTCTAAAACCATGGCAACCCATGTGTATAGTATACATCACATGATCCATGAAGATTACATCACATGTAGCGCAAATATGATAACGTTGATTTCCTAACATAGGTGGCGATAGCAGTCCATGAGGCTGCCGGAGGGAGGCAGATGACCCACAACTTGATACAGCAGAACTTGCACTGAGCCTACGATTACCAACGGGGTTGTCTTGATACGGTGGGCTTGTCATCCCGTCTAAGCATAGTGCCATCCCTGAACCTATCTTGCTACACCCCGGGCTGTTCCCACGGTTGCCACGAGACCCAGGCGATTTCGCCGATCCGCCAGATGGCCAGTACGTCCCCCGAGACTGAATCTTGTGACACTTCAACTTTGAATCAGTTTGACTGGCATCTTTTTCCTCCAATGATGCAGTTTTTATCAAAGGATAGTTAACATTGTGTTCATTATGGCGATAGATTTCCATCCCAGGGAAAACCCAGCGGTGGTCGGCATCCTCGTTGCTAGTACTGGTGCTCACTGAAGGGTGGCGCTCTCGACAATAGGCCCATGAGACACTGACCTCTTGACCGGAACCTTCTTCACCACCCAAATGTCCTCTGTCTTCGTCAATTTGTTCGGCATTCGGAAAAACAGAGGATGTATCTTTTGAATCCTTTGCCTGATCTTGTGCAGTTTCCACAGTGATGATACTCCGTTTTCTCTTGATTTCACCCGGCTCAGTAGCAATCTCTAAAATAGAAATCATCGATTATGAAGATCATAAAAGCCAGACATTGATTTCCTGTTGTAGACACCAAGGAGGACACTAAATAAATCTAAGTTATGTCGGACAAAATCATCATCACTCTGTCAGATGACCCCAACAATAGGAGCTTCGGTAAATCTAGGTCATTACTTGTTGTCATGTTGATTGGATCTCCTCCAACATGGCCAATCACATCATGCTAGGATCAAGTTAAGCATAACTAATCAACTGTAATTATACTGTAAACAGATTTTACCCATGTCATGCCTGACAATTATAGTGAAGATTAAAGCAACTGAAATTGACAACCTCTAAACTCACCGTCAGTGTCCGAATCATTTTCGTGCTTGATCTCAATGACACCAGGATTCCTCCCTACATCTTTATCGTCCTTACGACAGCTGAGATTGTACGGCTCCTCTTGGGGGCGCTTTATGTCAATGTCCATCTTGGTGTCGTCAGAACTCACCAAGGCGATGTATCGCATTCCTGCTTTCTTCTCAGTGGCTCTGTTCATAATACCTGGAGGCCAAGGACATTTGCAGTTATATTGTGGTTCCTGATGCGAGAGGCTTGCACTGCATACACACACACTCTGAACCACATTTATGCCAAGATCTTTATGTAACCAAACATGATCAGAACTTGTAAGACTAGAGTATCAATCATACCACCTAAGTACGAGAAACCTTATGATCTGATTTTTTTACTGTTCGACACATTCTTTAGGATGACAGTTACAGTTACCTCAAGATCTGTCATTTGGGAATCAATTTAGCAAGATGGGCTACATGCCCGTGATACAGGTATTCTTAAGACTTTCAACTCATTGACACTACGCAATTGGTCAAGCGACACAGCTTCACAGAGTCAAAAGTATATGTTGGCAATCTTGTGGCAACCCCACGTCTAGATATGCTTATCTTGAACAAGGTGAATTACCTGTTGGTTGTAGAGGGATCAACCTTGACCTTCTAGGGTTGAGGTCACCAGCATCCTGCTCTCTCTCACTGTCACCATGGTTACTACGTTGACTTACTCTCCTGGCACATCCTCCTTTGTCTCGGTCACTTCTCATCTGGCGGACAACCTTTCCTTGGCGCATCAAATTAAACTTCCTGTGTTTTGGCAGGTCACCATGGAAACCATCATAGTGACGCTTAAGGTCACCATGGGAACGGAACTGTTGGGCACAGAGCTTGCATTGGTAAATGAAAGAGAGGTCGGTGTGACGCAACAGGTGAACCTGTAAAGTAAACAAAGTCATGTGATTAAGGAATGAAGACAAGATTTCAAAGAGAACTTGGTCAGTTTTATGATATTTCAAATTACAGCAAGGTCCTCTGGCAAACTATATCCTTTTAATACATTCAGACAGAGGGCTAATTCAGACAAAGCCAAAAAGTGAAATCAGTTACCTTCAGTGTTTCCTTTCTCTTGCTAGCAAACTCACAGAAGGAGCACTTGAACTTCCTCTGTGGAGTGTGGACTTGCATATGACGGGTTAAATTTCCATTTTGTGTGAAATTCATCCCACACACATGGCAACGGAAAGGACGTTCTCCTGCAAAATCAATCACATTCGGTAAAATTTAGCAAAGTACCTGCTTATTGATAGGAACAATTTCACACATTTTCATCCAATATCTGTGCCTTTTTCTCCGAGAATGAGTGGAATTTAGACTATTCAATAAGAATGAGGGTTTAAATTTACAATCCCAGATCGGCCGTGAACGGGGATTGTAAACTCGTTCCAGAATGAGCGACAGTTTCCAATCATACCTGTGTGTACTCGAACATGAGTCTGCAGACATCCCTTAGATGGCGCTATGTAAGTACATAAGGGACATTTGTGCGAAATACCATGACTTGAATCATCTGGCAGATTATCCATCGCGGGTCTTATGTCAGGAGCGCCATCATGTGAATAAAGTCAGAAGTGGGCAACTACGTTCATGACACTGATATCTGTAAAGATAGAAATGAAAGGCCTTTTCAAAATGGCTGCAATTTGTTTTCGCAAACCATCTATTCTCCCAGTCCCATCCCGAGAGGTTTTTGTTACTGCTACCTCGTACACACAAGTGCTGTGCGTCCATGGCACGGTTCATGAATTTCGCGATCTGCTGTCATGCTGGTTGGTTAATAGTTCCTGCCAACCAGTACATCCAATAACAGCATCACTGACACACTCCACTGTGACTGTTTATATAGGCCTTGTAGTGAGTGTAGGCCTACTATATTAGTACTTCGCTTTTGTTGACATTCATTTTGACACCAAAACAACACACAGAAAACCACTGCACATGCACAAGTGCAAGATGACATCCACATAACAAGGATGTCTGAAAATGCTAAAGGACCTAATACGCATGACTGAGCATAATTGCATAACATTTCACGCTTTATTGTTGAATTAAAACGTATTTCAGTGGAGCCAATCGCCCCAGATTTCCTAGCAAATCGGACATTTCTTTTCACGCGACAAAAACCGCGGCAGTGACGTTGTAGCTATTTTTAGCATTCCATTCCCGTTAACAGTTTTCCTCCCTCTGCTACATTATTTACTATGGTCAATCAAGAAGTACAGATGTACCATGACAAAAGCCTTGCATTTTGATGTTTAGTTGGTGTAATTCTTTCGAAAGAGTTGCTGTTTAACAGTTGTCATCCTTTCGAAAGTGGTAACTTTTTGTTATATTCCATCCAGTGCGCAGCCTCCCTCTGCTTCAGAAATCACTGTCAACCAAGGCAAAACACTGCCAGAAATGGCGGACGTCGAGTGGACTAAAACCTCTTAACTTTTCCCCGTTTTACCTCATTTTAGGATTCAGGTGGGTACAACACTACTTTTCGATTGAACTTTAACGACTCTTCTATTGAATGATTATATTTTCATTGTATATTGGTGTAGAAATGTTTGTGAAAATGTGGTTTTATTTCGGCGCTGAATTATAAATCCATGGTGAATACATTAGCTCGTGATGTACATAATGCACTGTGTGTGTATTCGATTGTACAGGATTGGTGATTGGTCACGTGACCCAATTAAATTAGGCCCCAATCAACACCATCCAAGCGGCTAGTCAGCCGTTATTGTGGTGATTTCCCCTCTGTTTATGAAAGTTATGACAAGGGTTATTAATATTATTTTTGTGGTGCTGCTGTAATTTATTGATTGAGTCTTCTCCATGTAATCTTTGTGTGTCGAGTGTGTCCGCCGTCCATCCGTCCGACCGTCCCCTGGCCCTCTGGCCCCAGGCCCCATGACCTCACATGCTGGCACATGGCGGCCCCTTGGCCATACTTGTGGTCAGTTTTGGTGGTCGTTTGTGTGCTCCAGTCCATTTTGAGTATGCCATCATGTGTGTACTAGTATAAGACAAACGGATTGAATACGAGACGGAGCAGCATATAAAAATGATGGTCTATTGGGCCGATACACAGTTCGAAGCATCATTTCAGTGTAAACGTAGCATTTCCAGTATATGTACACCCAAACTCAGAACTACTGAACTACTTGTGATGTTATTTATCAGGGGGTCCTTCTAATTACTGACCATTACAAAAAGCCATCCTTCCTCGATGTTTAGCGTCGATCACATTTAGTGGCATACAGCTTTGATACTCCAATAGTCTAATCTGCCTACAAATGAGCAAATTAACATAGCCTAGATTGCCTTTTGAAAATCAGGAATTCCCATCCGGCTGATCTCAGGTGATCAGCAATAGGCTAATGGCAATGTCCTCATTGGTTGACCACAACAGAGAGCTGTCAAACCAGTCAAGGAAGTCATCCAGTGGCTTACTACAATACTTCATTTATGTTCATGACTCATGGCCCTTTGAACGCCAGCAAACAGTACTCAGTAGGCCTATATTATTACACAGGTCTTGTTAGTTTGTGATTGACTACAAACAAACTAAACTGTGTTTTTAAAGATGTAGGTTAAAATTGATTGGTCCAGATCCTTTTGGGGCCTGAATCAAGAGCTGAATTAGTTCCAAAATATCTGTGAGAAAAAAACTAGAATTACCTGAATTGATGAGAGATGCATCCCATATAATAACTATTCAGTGGTGTGCATTTATTTTGAGACACCATGTATTAAATTGGGGCCAAAGTATTTAACAATGAAAATATCTGTTTCCTGAATTTGGTAGTCAAAAAGCTTGACTCCGGAAATGACCTGGTCAAAGTGCTTAGTGGTAGCCCACTCACTTTGTCTGAAACATGATATCTTAGATATGTTTGAATAGATATTGAGAATATCAAATTGACTCAATATAGTGAAATGAAACACTTCGAGTATCGCCCTCCCTTATTGTATTCTAGGATACAATTAATGGCCCATCATCTGTTGAATGGATATAAGTTGAGGTACTTTTATGGTGACAGGGTGACTCATTCATGTCATTTTGCCCAGGGTAACTCTTTGAGACAGGACACGCCCAAAGCTAACACCTATGGTACCCAATCACTGATCACTAGGCCATGGTAACATACCATTGGTGTGGGTTTATGACCATCATAATAGAAAAATACATGGTGTGTGCTTGTGTACTAGACCGCCACAATTGGATTAACCCTTTGTTTTGCATTACCTTTCTGAGAGTTTCGTTACCCCTTATTGTTGTTCTCCCCACTCTCTTTTGCATTGTAAAGTACAGGAAGAAGGGGTCATCCGACCTTTTATTGCAATTGAAAGCACTTATAAATCAATTACGACTATTCATGTGGTTGAGATGTGTTGTTAAGTCTCAAAGTCTGAATGGCCAACCTGTATTGAATCTGCTGCAGACATAAAGTCGCTGTATGGCATGAGATTGATTGGATTGTAGCATCGGTAGAGCACCATACGGCCGCCATGACGCCTGGCTGCCCAGACTCCAGTTTGCGGTGATATCACAATAACTGGGAGTATTAATTCTTGTACCTGGATTGGCCAGTGGTTTGTTTGGTGGTGCCAGAGATCTTCTGGAGATTGAAATACAGAAATGCATGGTGCACTGTCTAACATCTCTTAGATAAAGCCACTTTAATGTCAAGTTCTAATTCTTTACAGCATTGAAAAGAAATGTTGTGTTGCGTAGAATATATTTCTCATCCAAAGTCAAGTATGAAACATCAGTTTGTTGAATGAAATGCATCCCCTATGGTGGAGGGTGAAAAAAAGTAAGATGGTCAATTTGAGGTTTACGCTACAGTCATGACAGTGCAGTTCATTGACAATAATGACATTGACATTTGCAAAGTGCAAGCTAAATGTGAGCATTACATTCAATGTTGTATGTCATCTTGTCAGCTTCCTGTCTTTGACTAACACACCCACACCATCCCAAGTCAGATTTCCACACCGGATCTGGACAACACCCACCAAAAACTACTGCCTTCTACACTTAAGTTACCATGGTAACAAGCCATCACTTGGGGAACGCCAGTGAATATTTGGTCTGTCGGATGTATCTAAGTCTCGGTATGAACAACCTTTCTTGAATACGAAATTGTACAATCTATATTGCATGTATTGCAGGGGTGTACATGGAGGAAATGTCAAAGGGATGTTTTAAATCATCCGAGAAGCTATCTTTGCGCAATCGCCGATAAAAACTGAATGTAAAGTCAGACGTGTCAGAGGATGAGCGTTGAGCCAATTTAGCATTGGAACCGAAATGTCAAGAATGTTGAACCTAATGTGAGCTACAAGCAAAGGGGTATTTCGAAATGTCTGACATGAGTTACACATGAGTGTCAAGAACCAAGTCAAGTGGCACCTTTAAAAAGCATCTTGCATCTCTTGACGAGCAAGGTTTTGATGCAATCTTTTTATGACATGGCCACTGCACATGACAGGTGGACGGACAGATGAAGGGACCAGTTGTGATGAGGGGTAGCCTTCAGGGTAAACCACCCTCTAGACAGAGGTCTGGTGCTCTTTTGACTCTTACCTCATCAAGTATAAAAGTCGGCCTACTACATGTACTACTAGTACTAGTATGGTTGCAATCTCAAAGCTTGTGTAAAATCGTATACCCTCACATTTGGCTGAGGACTCTCATCATGTTTTGTCGCCAGTGCTCTAATCATTGAACCCCTGGCGTGTCAAGACCCTTGTTTTCTTGTCATTGTGTTTGTACCCCTGTCACCATCTCTCACGATTGTGGTGCCGTAAACTAATTCGTAACAATTGATAGTGATCTCAAAAGCTTCTCTGTCCAATGTCCTAAAATAATTTGTGAAGTTGTGTAACTTCACCCAATATTTCGCTCTGAAAGAAGTTTCGCAGAAATGTTGTGTAATGTAATCTCGCTATTTTACTAAGCCATTGTGAACAAATTCGCATTAGGCCTTTGACTGATAGAGGAGTGAGTCATCGCCGAAAATATACGGCATAGAGCTCTGTTGCCTTACCGCCTTTTGGTTAAAGTGGGCACCTGATTGGTTGGGAAAAACCTTGGCACACTTGGCGTACATGATCAGAGTTCATTTCCACAATGTAAGTAGTTGATGCATAGAGTCATTTGGTTTGTTATGTATGGAGTCGGGAGTCAAGTCAAATGTTTAAGTACTGTCATGTTACTCATTCGTCTTGAACTCGTCCACTCCAAGGTTGTGACTTCGTCTCTAAGCTAGTGTTTCTTCTGAATCTGAAGACAGGACAGAGAACCAATTCTGACAATGCCTGGAAGGGGCATGAAGGGTGAAAACATAGTGTGTTCTGTGTCAAGATTATTTTCTCATGAAGTGTTCTTCTTCTTCTTCTCCAGGTGAGACATTTGGATTACGCTTGTTGGTGTTGGTGATCATTCCCTCTGCTGTTCTTTCAGGTACATATGTAAGTAATAGTTTGAAAGAAAATACTTCCTCCAACAGTTGTGTGTATGTTTATTTACATGTTATTATGTTTGTCACAGTATCCTCTCATGAAGTCATTTGGGGTACATTGTATTTCACACTTTGTGAACTAATAAAGTCCACTTTATACCGGCCTATTTCAAAAGCTGTTTTACAACCAAACTGTCTGAAATGAGTTCATGTAATTCGGAAAGGGGTTTGTAGCAAAATTAGGGAAGCAACAAGGAGGGCTGTGAAATATTCATCATCTTCTATTGCTGCAGTACATAAATAGATGTTGAACTGTGGATCTTTGGAAGTGCATTAAGTGGAGTATGTCATGTGTTTGTGCTGGGGGGGGGGGGCTCGTAATCATCGTCAAGCAACTTGTAATTGATGCATGACCGATTGCCGAGGCAGCTACCTTATCGTAACACCTGTGTTAAAAAAACACATCTTCTCTTATATTGTGGGGGGAGGGTACCTGATGGAAACCAGACTTGGCAAATTCGGCAGATGTAACAGGTTGCAGATTGAGGCTGCAATCATACCACCTGGCAAACATAAATGTCATTGTTATCATTTGGCTCTGCATCTTCTCATGTTTGAGTGAATCATCATGTCATGATGTTGCTCCTTGAAAACACCTGGGAATGATCTCCTATTAAAAAACAGCATCTCAGTACATACAAATTACAAGCCAGGGAGGCCGATCAGCTTTGCTAAATATGGGCACTTTTGGAATAAGGAGAAGCTGGTTGTGCCTTGAGCTCGATCCATCTAGTCCCTGAAGTCTCCCGCAGACTGTATGGTTCAAACCAGCTTGCGCCAGTCCGAGCCACTGCTCTGTAGTGTTAATACTGGGGAGGTAGTATGAGATGAGTGGAAGTAGAATTTGCACAAGGAGGAGTGGTTGGTTGGTTCCTAGTAAACCAAAAGGAAACCACTGCAACTTCTAAAGACGCCTGCCAAGTCTGCTGAACATAAGGTTTCGTTCTTCTTTCTCACAGTCCTACATGTATCTTTGTTGGTTTATCGTTATCTCGGCTGCAATTTCTTCCAGTGGTTCTAGCATCGGAACCAGGTGCAGCATGTCAGTGATTCATAGAAGCTGCGATAATCCACAAGTTAGTTAGACAAAGATACTGCAGGTGTTCGCAAGGCGACGCACGTTTACTTCTTCGCTAACTTACCTTACCAGAGACCCAGCCTTTCTCTATTTTGTCTCTGCCAATTCTCCTACGCATCTTTGAAGGCTGGCTGGCACGAACGTAAAAGCCGTAAAAGCTTTGCCCACCTTTGATGAAGTACATGGAGCTGAAGTAGGGACAGCAACAAACTTGATTGGTTTTTAACATAGTCAGTCTGCGTGGTGAAGATTTCAATATATTTGCTTTTACAGTTTTGCTGTTTAATATATTGCACATCCCGGTGTTCCGTTCTGGCCACACTGGATGGGAGAAGAACCGGTCACTCCCTACTTCAAATAAAATGATGAGGAGTATAAAGTATTCCATAGAGATCCACTGCGTGTGTTATTAGGTCAGTAAACAGAGAATAATCATGTTTTGCCTCACCCCAATCTTGAAGCGCTTCAACCAACAAGAGATAATTGGTCTGAGTGGGATCTACTCGATCTTCAAAGTGACAGAAGTATTGGTGTTCGCCTCTAACTAGAGCCTCGCCGGGAGGTTCATCGTGCAAGAAGGCTCTGCTTGGTCGGTTTCTTTTGACTTGGAAAAAAGGCTGTGGCCAGATGATCACCAGGTTGTTTAGAAGACCAAAAAAAACTACTACAATGGAACAAAGAGGCTAAAGATAGTCTTGGGAAACTGTTGATTGTGTTTCTCTGGGGTAGCACCAACAGGTGATGTAAAGTTTTTTTGCTTAGTAATTTTTTGCTTGTGTTATTGATGTAGTACTAGTAGCTCGTCATTCATCCGTGACGTTTGCCTGCATCAATATTTGGTGTAATATCGCACACAAACATATGGCCACCCAGCAGCTGAACAGATAACAGAGTAGCTCTTTACCACTTCGCGTTTCAGAAAACAGGTCCGCTTGCTGCGAATGGCCGGTGCATCGAGTTTTCGTGAAAGTGTAGATGGTGTTTGCCACCCACTATGAATGTGAAGAACCCCATGGCAGATTTTGCATCATCCAAACCTGTTTTGAGGAGGATCATTGTTTTTTGTTGAGGAAACAAATTATGATTGAGACAGGTTGTGAATTGATGTATCAAGCCATGGTGGGTGGTGCGTGACGTTTTTGGATTGATTGATTGATCTTCTGAAAACAAATCATCAGAGTTACAAGTGTAGTCTGAAGGCAGCACTTGGATCACCTTTGAAGGGATGGCTTTCTTTTGAAGTCAAGTCAGGTGTCTGTCAACTGGTCTACAGAGCAAGGCGCGGGGGGGGAGGAGGGGTTAGTCAAGACTCAAGGTCTCTTAGTGCATGGACTGGTGCGCAGAGTGAGATGCGGGGAAAGCTGATTCAAACATACAGCGTCATTAGTTCATGAGATCAAGTTGTGCTCATACACAGTCAAGACGCCCACCACTTTCAATACTTGGATGAAAGATGGCCTCTGAAGACTGCACCGGCCAGCTTGCTATGACGTGGATAGACTCCTCAATTAATGAAGATGTCTGCCTCCTACTTGGGCCGAGTCAATAGACCAGAAAATTAAGTGCGCTCGGCTCATCATCAGCATCGCAAAACTTCCATGATATTGCAGGGCTAATGATGCTGTTGCATGCAGTAGAGCTATCTCTTGTCGTTGATAGTGGTGGCTATCGTTTCCGGTTCATCTACTCGTATGACGTTGGCTGTCGAAAGGATTGCCGCATCAGATAGAGTCTGTCAAGATAATGAACCCTCTGTTTGATGTTGTTGAACTTCATCAAATCTGATAATAATCTGTTCATTTTCACCAAAGTAACTTTACATGGCCAACTGGACTTTTACTTTGCTACACGGTAGATGCAGAATTTGACTTGGTGTAGAAGTTGAGATCTACAACATAGTTGACAAACTTTGTGAACTGTAACTCACTAGTTTCTGACTATTGACTAATAATGTCCGTACTTGAATTGATCGCAGTAGGAGGCAATATTGAAATATTGTTTCGTAAAGTCGAAGATTTGTTGAGTCACATGTTCTTCTTAGTCTGGGTTCCAGTTTCTTTGATGGACAGGAACCAACCGCGTGCTGAACAACTGGAACTACTGCGCAATGTGGTAAAGTCCTGGATTGTTTCTCAGTCACTGTGCAAGAATGTTGACATGTTTGATGTGGTTCACCAGTTCACCACAAGGAAGTTGTAGCTATTTCAAGCGAGGTCAGTGTCGGATAGCGTTCCTGTTGAGAGGTGGGCGTAGTGGGTAAAATATGAGCGAAACAAACAGCACAGGTTAGACTTCTTCTGGTTCCTTGACGGAGAGTGGGCGATGGAAACATTTGTATCTTTCAATATTATGGGCAGTGTACCTGTGTGTGAGGAGTTGGCCAATTGCAACATCGCCATTTTACATTGGCACACAATGAATCGGAATGATTTTGGTTATCTCATAACGCATCTTGAAGAATCAATGGAGTGGTGCATGATTTGTCTGTTGGTCAACTGAAATGGTATTCAACTAATGAGTTTTAGCCTTGTGATTTCTGTGACAAGCACTTGTGCTTAGTCTTCTGTCATAACAGGCTGAAAGCACTTAGATATCTCGAATCTAGTTGTCACTTTTGAAGTGGCACGTGGCTATTTGAACTGTGTCGAGTCCTTGATTTAATTTCTTATGGTTGATATTCAATATCAGTTTTTCCATAACATCTATTGATTTGTCCTTGTTGTGTCCCCTTATCTGTTGTTTTATCAAGGTTTGGTTCATAGAAAACCACATTTTTTCTGTCTGAGTCATACCTCTAGTCTTCCACATATCCAAATATTTTGATAAAGCAAATTTTTACCTGTTTTTAGCCACAATTTTCAAGATTTTCCCTATCATTTGTACATAGACAAAGCCACCGCTTATTTCTTTGGCTCTACAATCTCCTGAGTGCTGTGGATAAAGGTGGGTGTGGCTGTTCTATCTACGTGGGGGCTTAATGTTGCACAACAAGAAATGCCCTTGATGTTGAAATAGGGTGGATCCCTCCAAGTCCAGCATTAAATGGGAATTGTGTGACACACCCCTTTGATGGAACTGGCAATAATCTCTGTTGGCAAATAATCCATTGTTACCGTGACGACATTAGATGCTTAAGGCCATTCCCAATATTCAGAGCTGTTGCCATGAAACAAATGGGAACATTTGCAGACATAACAAGATTTGTTTTTGTTTTGCATGTTTTAAAAGGTTAGGGAATTGAGTGTGAGGTCCAAAACATGGGGCTCATAGCGGGACTATGTTGCCCTTTTATGGATGGCCATCCTTTTGACATACATCAAAGCTATGAAACCATGTCACACTGACTATTTGCGCACTCCTGATCTTCGTTAGAATATTGCATCCCTTTCATGTTTTCCACCAGAGAAAAAAACCAACATTTTGTGACGTGTTGTGTCTTGCGTGTCCATTCTTCTTCAGTGTATTAGGACAGATGAGGACTCATTTGAAAGCACTAACAACTATTTTTAGACACAAATAAAGGTGGGGAAGCCCATGCATTAGTTCCGTTTAAAGTGATAAGCTTTTTTCCCTTTGATTGATCTTTGCTGGCTCAGCCATTCACTGTAGGTCAGAATATCTTTAATAGTGTATGGAGAATTGTCAAAGAACACTCCCTCACAAAGTGTGAACTAAACTATATCTTGACATCAGCAAAACAACCTACATTCCTGTCTCAATTACCCAATGAAATTCTCCCCATGTCTAAGCTAATCTTATTGATGTCACTAGGGAATTGGTTGCCTGGCAACAATGCAAATGAGGCTGTTGCCGTGGTTACCAATGGTAATGATGGTGTCCTTTGCTGAGTGTCGATGGTATGGGATATGAAACTTGTTGTGTGACTTGATTATCTTGTTATCTCAATTTAGCAACAAGGTTGTTCCAGTTTTGACGAAAAATGTTCAAAAGGACTTTCCCTTGACTGAGGTTTGTTCAAGCACTTTGCCAGTACAAACCAAGTTCATTACCATGTCGCAACCTTTGTGACTGTGTCTGTGTGGCATGTCAACTTTGGGTTCAGTTTATGGATACCCTGATCTCTTGCGCTTTGTGCTATGGTCTGAGATGAAAACCTCGGCCAACCGTTCTTGACCATACCACGAACTTGTTGGCTGCTTTCGATGGACTGAGGCAGTGCACAGCTTTCATGTACACCGCGATACATCTTATGTGCATACTAAAGCCTATGGCCTTCTGCCACTAACGATAGTCTTGACTACGCTACCACTACCACTACCCTGCCAACTCCTCTCAAATCAAGGTAAACATGTACCTGTGTTCCTTTTAAACATTGGAGTAGCAGCAACCTTGCGGGAGTCTTGGCCATATGTTCAAGGCCTTCAATGAGGCAATCGCTCTCCCACACCTTGGCGAATGAAGCAAAAACTCTTTAAACAACTAGTAAGATTGATGTAGAGATGTTTTTCCTCAGCGGGAATGAGATTGTCGGAAGACTTAGGGGTGTTTGTTGCTTGCCCGGCAGAATGGAGGTTGGGTCATGTCCTGAAAATTGGGCTTTCAAAACTTGCATCATTTGTGACTCCTCAGATATTTTTTTCTGAAATGTCACAAAAAACTAATAATTTAATTGACAGATTGATTGACAGGCGTATGTAGATTAGTTCCCAGGTTCCGTGTTGATCAAAACATCGCATCACCAACCGAGTCTGACTCAAACCTTTGTGAGGCATTGGAGCAGAAAAACAATATGTGCGATAATAATTTATCAATCTTTTTGAAACGTGAATTGCCCGCGATGATTGGCGCTGACCGTATCGATTTGGAACTAATTTTCCGCAGTTATTTCAATGCTCTGGACGGAAATGAGATAAAATCTATAAAACACGTTCACTTCTCGGTGCTTAACGATTCATCGTGACGTCCTTTATTCCGAGCGTGTCGACTAACCGATGCATGAAATGCACGACGAACTCATCATAACATCGGTGCCTGTCTGGGTCTCTCGTGGTGAGTAATCGTGGAGATTGGATTTGCATCGTGTTCTAAACAAAGAGACAGTATGCGTCAGTCGTCTACCAGGATGAAAGTAGCATAGTTATTGTAAATTTCCAAAATAAGTCATTACTATTTCTTGTACAGTCTCCATAAAAATCAATTCTGAGATATTTCTAGAATTGGACATTTGTTGCGGTACGGCTATTAAGTATGGTTATGTAATGGTTATCAAATCATGTGTCTTGCATCGCTGAATAAGTTGAAGAAATTCCTCTTCATTTCTTTGAAAAATTGTCATCTTTGCCACGCTGATCAAATCTATTATTGCCTGTCCTTGGCGGCCATTTATGAAACGTCGTCGTACATGACAGAAGTCACGGAATGATCATTGCACAATTTCCTTGCTTCAATCTCGAGCTAACTCAATCTTCCACTAATCCTGTCTACTTCAAATGTCATTACCCACAATTCCCGTCAGAACGAACATCGCCGACAGACACACGTTTGATTTCATACAGAGTAAGGTATCACGATTTGCGTTGCCATGACGACTAATAAGATACGCGTTGCCTCCTCGATTCGTGAAGCCGAATTGGTGGTTATGTCCCGCTGTGGACGGGGCTATCAGCATTCAGCTCGGTGGTTATGGGGCGCGAGATCTTTTATTGCAATCTGTAAGGACCTGTTCTAGGAAATGCCTTGGGGTTGACATGGATAAGGATGTTTTCTTATCAAGAGTAAGACAGTTGATTCTTGTGTAACCGTTGTAGCCCCAGAGGCATCTGGTTCACCCTATGCTTCTGTAATAAAGTGTCCTGGCCATTCTTTGCAACATCTATTGACTTGCCGCAACATGGATGGGGGGAGGGACACGGGTTCACAATTCACACAAAAAACAGCTGTAAAAAGTGATATTGTGATATGTTATTGTAATTCTGTATGTGCAGCATACAACATGTGTCCATGTCTGATATTGATGTCTCACAGTGATATCGATGTCTCAATATCGTGATCCGAGGCCGCCAATCGCTATCAAGAGAGTACAATGACAGGTCATATTCATAAACTGGTGAATGACCGCCTGATCTGGTGCCAGATGGCCGGATTCCCAGAAGAAAAGCTCCTGTGAAATGTACTGTACATGTAATATAGTGTAGTGTAGCTTATTGTAAGTACATGTACAATCTGCATAGATCAATGCAGAGTGATCTTGACGTATCTTGTACAACACGTAGCGGGATCGGTCTGTCATGGATCAGCTCCTCGGACTTCACTTGCGGTTTTGCAAACAGAATTCGCGCAAACTGAAGGTGTAGGGATGTCATTGTCAAACCTTTATCTTTCCCTCAGCGTTTTAGCACTGCTAAGCTTTCACACAGCAAAACATTGGGCCTTGGAGTCCAGATGTTGTAGAGAGTGTTTTGTGGGTGTGGTGATGTCAACGTTTGACAGTGGGTAATAAATCTGAGGCACTCAATCATGTGCTGTGACCCTTGAACAGCATTGGCTCTCGCAGCAGTCCCGCAAAAAACCATAAAGCAACCAACCTTATATTGATTTTGTAAGATTGATGGCCAATTTGAATTCCATCTCGCATCTTTACGTGCATGGATCAGACCTAATCATTATTCATTAAAACTATCGACCATTCAAAAAGTGTTGGGGTCGAAAGTTCACCAAATTAGGATTCGGAGGATGTAATTTTTTTGCGATTCCGTTCCTAGTCAGCAACAGCTTGTCCGTAGTATTCTTCTGAGATTAGGAGTGTGAAATTGAGAAAATCTGACTCATAACCTTGACATGGAATCAGTCAAGCAGGACGGGGCGAAAAAATCACGGTCACATAAATTTCTATTGGATTGGCTCAGGAATAGGGCGAGCTAAAGAACCCATTCAGCTCTCGGACTTCCCCCTACTCTGCCAGCGCCCTCCTTCTACAGTCCTCAAACTGGGTTCATTTGCAACCTGGCGTCATAGCCACTGGAGAGAGTAGAAATTACAACCCAGATCCATAAAAAGTTAGTGTAAAACCAAATCCACCGTTGTCCTGAAATGACCTGTTCTTGCTCCTCCCGGGGCGTCCCCGAAGAGTGCTTGCTACGTTGCACACGTCTTGTCGGTGCGGGAACGTGTCTTGATGCAAACTAATCATCGTTAATAAAACCATTGATTTCAATCGCAAAAATGCTGGGGTGAAAAGTTCAGGAAGCTGGCATCGCCAAAAAATCTTGAGATGAATTTCAATAAAGTCAACAGGTCTTGAGCTGTTGATCTCCTTTGATGCAGTCTGTCTTGAGAACTTACCCGGAGTAGACCGGGGGCCATATTTGTGAATGTTTATGGGATGGCGTTTTCCTGGGCCGCAGGTGAAATCGGTGAGTTGGTGCTTTCTTGTCTTTTCTCTTGGGATAACTTTGATGATAATTTTCCTCAGAACCATATTTCTTCAATTCTTCAGTGTGGCGGAGGTTCGTGCTTTTGCCGAAGTATTTGACTTTGTTGTGACCCCTAATCCAAACTTCGGGCCTGATTGTTTATTGGGAAATTGCGGGAAGTTGATTTGGTTCCTTCTCTGATGTCTACCCCCTCCCCTCCCTCCCAAACATCAATTTCAATTTGAGGGAAATATGAGCCAGGAATTCCCTTACTGTGGCTGAATGTCTGGTCTTATTCCTCTACTGCAGTATTGAGCCATCAGTAAAAAACAAAAATTGGCAGACTTTCAACTGTTACGTGTAGCTGATTGCATCGAAGTCGTTATTTTAAAAAAAGCTCTGCTAAATTTATTTTATGAGTTGGGTTGAGGTATTTCCTAATAGCACACCGAGGCCTCCCACGGCACCCATTAAAATAATTAATCAACAAAACCTAATGATGCTGCCTCATTACCAGAAAATTAACAAACCTATCATAAAGATAGATATCAAATGAAATGAGGTAATTAGTGGATTTAATCACCGAGGTTAAAAATAACTACAGGCAGTATTCACGCATGCATCAGAATGTACTAAACACTGTTGAACATGCATAACATTCAGGTCTCCTGCTGTATACACCGCTGTCTGTTGTCCCACTTATCACATGTTGTGAACGACCATATAAGGAAATCAATACAAACACGCGACTTTCCTGGAACCGTGCCTAGCATTAGCATGAATTAGCCGTTGGTTGTTAGCAAACGGAACAATGCCATTCTATAAATAATTGGCGTACTATTTCATTGTTAGGTGAATGCAAGTACTTCTTGGATCTTGCTGCGCTATAAATAGGCAATTAACCCTTTACGCTTGGGAATCAAAATCATGCATGTGTCTGAAAGCTCCAGACATAACAAGTTAAACGTGATTATCATGGAAATCATGGGGTTGTCTCATGGGCATCTACATTGGAGACTTGCTTCTTGGTTCACGAAATATGCAAAACAATGATGATGATAATGTTTTAAATCATGTAGGCCTACTATTTTTGAAATCTGTTTCCAAGAACTTTGAAAGCATATGACCTGATTACAAATTTAAATGAGAACTTGTAATGATATACAGGATGTTCCACAGAATGTGCTGATCCAAAAACTCAGCCTGAACGCTTCAAATGCACTGTTTCAGTAACGAAATGTTCTACCAATGCTAGCAACTTGGGTTGGTGGAACGTTTTGTACATTATGCGGTTTTCACGGGCGTCAGGTAATAATCAATATGGCTGCCAGTAATTACCGATCAATCGTTAACGGCGCTTCCGAGAAACGACCAGGTGCAACCTCATGAACATGCTCCCATGTTCTATCTGTTGATAATAAACAGAAACATTACAAGGCTGTAGTTATGTATGTAGTACTCCCTATGTAGAACGGCATAGTACACCTTTCTCCGATTGTAAATTAACCCATTACTACCACAATGTGGATCTGATCTGATATTTCTCAAACTTTCATGCCATGGCATGATCAAGGAGGTTGTTAGTCTTAATTCTTCCTGGTCACCTTACTTTGGTCTTTGATGTAGGTTCCAGATGGCCAGACCCCCCCCCCCATGGCTGCTGATTTATTTGAGTTAATGTACTAATATATATGCAGACTGTGCTCTTCCCATCACTTTTGTTTACTAAAATTGACTTCAAACCTGTTTACATGTGGCTATCAAACCTTTATTCAAAGAGAGGATCAATTCCTCCTGAATACATATTTCGGCTTTTAGGTCCCGACGGGCCGGCCGTGGATTAATATGCCGGTATTTCCCCGACCAGAGGAGTTGGCGCCTCTAACAATAATCAGAGTGGAAGGGAGTCCAATAATCAATATAGTTACCATAGCGACACGGACGTCAGCACTCTGGCTATATGGGGACGAATATGTAATGTTTCTCTGAATATGCTTGTAGGGAAACGAGGCTATGTCGTCTAATTGTGTATCAGATGGACTTGAAATTTCACGGCAACAACATCGTGGCTTCACGCGTTTTGAGATGCGGGCCTCTTGAGGATTGTAAGAGTTCTTGTTGATGTATGTTAATTGTTGGTTGGGGGGATGATTGGTAGTAAAGAAATAATTCGGGGAATGTGGCATGATTGTGGCAATCTTGGTATCTGACAGTTGATGATGTTGAACCACGTATTATCAATTCTGCGTATAGAGTGCAATTTGAAGGCAACTGAATCAACGTCAGGTCATTTCGAGTTGATGCAACTGTTCTGCTTTGACTCTGACTTTGACTTTGAATGGTTTTTGCATTACATCAATTGAAGAGATAGCAATTAGGGCTCATTGCAGAATTGCATCATTGCCAAAAAGAGGTCATCACTTCTAAAAGGTTTATGGCAAACCTTTACCAGAACTTCTCTTTGGGAAAAATCATCCAAAACACTGTAACGGCATCCCATTTATATGAGATAAGTGTTTTACACATCGAGTCTTGTCGATTTCACAGTTGTTGAAGTGATCCGCTTAAATGTCAGACGATGTTAACTATCGACTTCTTGTGTATGAGTTATTGGGAATTAGTGATCAATCAATAAATGAATACGCGATCAACTGAACCATTCGACTGTGATTCACCGAGGACGAACTGGACTGACATACTAGGACTCGGTAGTCTAGTTCCGACATATCTTATCTGTTATTTTATTTCACCCGCGGCCGAAATAGTTGTTTGTTCTTGTTAGGTATTTGGTGTATTTCCTGAATTTGGGTTCCGCTTGGTTTCGGTCCAGATTAGATGTGCGTATAAGTTTAGAACCTGTCACTGTGATCACCTTATGAAATGACTGAGCAAGTGGTCCAACTCTTATACAGGTTTTCGATGCTATTTTGACCATCCAACTTTTCCTAAGGAATCTGACTACAATTCAGACGGCCTCTAAACAAAAGGTGCTCTAACAGGAAGGTTTCATATCTTTTTGGCTTTCTTTCTTGAATGTTTGTGTGTCCAAAAGAAATGCGGGCTGTCTAAAGGAGGTAAAAATTGTTTCCATTGATTTTGTTTCCAGAGCAGGTTTCCAGAAAGTTTGATGTATTATGATGCCAAGCGTGTTAGCCATCCACAGTTCTAACCATTCTCCGATTCTCTTCTCTTTCCAGGATTGCACATGATGACCTTTAAAAGCTAACCTTGACCTTCACATCGCATAATGACCTTGGAACGACCGAAACCCGTGCACAAGGAGGCCACGGCCAAAATCCACAACAATGTCCTTGACGTGCCAAAGAAAGATGAGCCGATTAACAGTCGGAACAGTCCGACAACACTCAACATACTCACGTGTAGTAC
Organism: Lineus longissimus; assembly: GCF_910592395.1. Taxonomy (NCBI): domain Eukaryota; kingdom Metazoa; phylum Nemertea; class Pilidiophora; order Heteronemertea; family Lineidae; genus Lineus; species Lineus longissimus. The sequence continues at coordinate 14,604,181 of NC_088322.1, forward strand.
AGACATGGAAGACTTCTCAAATAGGTAAGAGGCGATGCGGGATGCTTGATTTTGCTTTACTACAGCTTCATAAAGATGAAAAGACGTTGCCTTTAGGCTGGCTATAAGAAAGCCACAACCAACAGGTTCCACAATCAGTACAAACGTCTACCCTCTTCTTGCAGCATGCTATGCCTGGAACAGGAAATCGACAAACTCAGTGTCACGACAAATTCCCAGGCGTCAACTTCTTACTCGACGGCAACCAACACGATCCCAACCGGCCCAAACTCCACCAACATATCCGCGTCTTCTGATGATGCGGAGACACTCGATATTGGTTACCGGGATGGCCAGCAGAGGGGCTTCTTTGAGGGACTCCTGGGATGCTTGAGGCCGGTGTGGACGATCATTGGAAAGGCGGCCACAGCAGAGCTAAAGCAGCAAGGTAACAGAAGTTGAGAAGTAGTTTTTGTTCGAGAAAGGAAGCCCAAGATGGGTAATTTGATGATGTTGTGGTTGAAGGGTGCCGCAGTCATGATCCCAATGGTCATTAGTTCTGGTCCTGAGAACATATGATTTACTTTGCTATTATTTTCAACGTTTGAAGGTTTTAAGGGATGCGCCTTACCATCTCGGAAAGAGTGGGATACTGAAGTGTTCAGTGCTTTGCTTTAGCTTTTTAAAATGCATCCTTATCTTCTATTGTAACCGACATAATTCCTCTCCAGATGACTGGGAAATCCCCTTTGAGAGCATCTCGGACCTTGAATGGTTAGGCAGTGGTGCCCAGGGAGCAGTGTTCCTTGGTAAACTACGCAGCGAGCAGGTTGCTGTGAAGAAAGTCAGGGATGCCAAAGAAACGGATATACGTCACTTGCGGCGGTTAAATCATCCGAATATTATCAATTTCAAGTGAGTACCAGATTCTGAAAATATTGCTTATGGCGGCTAAATTTGATGTTCGATGTTATTAACCTTTTGCCTCTAAGTTCTCATCCAGCTCAGGACCTTTGATCGAGCTCTATGTTTCTCTACAAATGTAGGTGTTGAAATCCAAGTTTCAATCCTTTCCTCTTTCTTCAGGGGTGTGTGTACTCAGGCGCCTTGCTACTGTATCATCATGGAGTACTGTCCCTACGGCCAGCTCTACGAGGTACTCCGCGACGGCAAGGAGATTCCTCCGACGTTACTCCTCGACTGGGCACGGCAGATCGCCAGCGGCATGAACTATCTACATTCACACAAAATCATTCACAGGGACCTCAAGTCACCAAAGTAAGTGAAAATAAAAGGGAGATCTTTCAGATACAAGGTTACGTCTCCAAAGGCTTTTTGCATGCAGTATGTGACAGGCATACTGGAAAGGGCCCATGATTTGATGTCCTGCCAGCAAGGAGAAGGCCTGCTTCACTAAATTCGATTGAGATTCACACTTCTCAAGGTCCCAGGATCAATACACCCCAGTGATAAAACAAATTGGGTCACTCTGTATTGACTCTCAAGAAAGGAATTGGTCACCTGTTGAATCAAATACTGACTATTCACAGAATGAAATGATGCTAATGAGTGAGTGGGGCATGAAGTGACAGCTTCAACACTTCACGACCTTTGAATTTCACAACTAATCACCCATAATGTAATATTTCAGTGTCTTGGTGGCAATGAATGACATCGTGAAGATCTCTGACTTTGGCACGTCGCGGGAATGGAACGAGAAGAGTACGAAGATGTCGTTTGCGGGGACGGTGGCGTGGATGGCACCGGAGGTCATCCGAAATGAACCTTGCTCAGAAAAAGTCGACATATGGTGAGTGTGCGAGAATATGTCAGAAAATGTTAAAGATTCCCTCAATCATGATGCATCAGGTACAACTGGAATGCTGAATAAACAGCTACAACACCAACTGTAAACTTGGCAGAGACGAATGCTTGCATCTGTAGTCGAAGACCAACATCATTTTTTAAGCTATTCCCAGATCAATCTGCGTTTGTATGCCTGTTGCTCTTGATGGATGGTTTCTGGATATTGCACGGTGTATTTCATAACGCTTTTCCTCCCCGGAGGCACTCGCCAGAGTTATTATCCACGGCTCATTAACCGTTGCGTAGCCCCGCAATATCTGTGGTTGCTTTGATGAGCCTGTTACGTCTCCGCTGGAATCATGCCAGAAATCAAGGCTAGCTCACTTCATCGTAATGCTGTAATTCATGGCTAACCTAATTATGCAATTAATGAGCCTCAAGCTAAGAGTTTTACGCAATCATGAGCCTGCCAGTAAAAATAACCAGAGTGGAGGAAATTTGTGTATAGGAGTAATAAGCTTGGGAGGGCATTACTTATGGACGGTGAACTGTGTGGGTTGTATATTTACTTGTAACAAAAACAATCGTAAATTTTCCATCATTATTTTCTTTCCGTTCATTGAATTGATTTATGACCTTTTAAGCAATAAAAAGAGTCGCGGGGTTTAACAACATTACTGACAATGTTTGTAGTCTGAATATCAAGTGCCCAGAGTGAAATTTGGAAATTTTCCTTCGAAAGAGTTGAAAATTGTCAAAAACTAATGTTGATGACATGTCCTTTCGTCCTTGGGGTCACCAGTATTTTACTCAATATAGACATCCTCCATTTTAGAGCAGCTTACTGCATTGGATCAGCAGTCTATGACCGTACTCATCTGGCCTTCAAGACAGTATAATCCGCTAATCCGTTAATCCCCTAACTTGTAATTTATCAAATCCTGTAGGGAGATTATAAAACGCGTTTCTAATAGACTGCTGAGAGATGGGGATTAGGTATCCATTGCTGCGTGGCTTTCAGAGTGAGATCTGCTCAAGAGAACTAATTCACAAATCCCTCTCTCGGGGAATTGACAAGCATGGGCCTGCTATAGTCTTGAGGGTAGACAGAAACAGTCTTGACCTGCTGGTACCAGTGATTTCATCGAATGTCATCTAATGTTTTGTTTTCTTTATTTCCAGGTCGTTTGGCGTCGTGTTATGGGAACTGCTGACCGGAGAGATTCCGTACAGAGACGTCGATTCCTCCGCCATTATCTGGGGCGTAGGCAGCAACAGTCTTCACCTACCGTTGCCGTCGACGTGTCAGGAGGGCTTCAAACTCTTGATGAGGCAATGCTGGTGAGTGCGTTTTCTGTTTTGCTCTATAAACCCTGGTGAAGAAAAGTTAAGATCAGAGCTTCCCAGGCTCAGTTATCTCTGTTTTTGTACAGTGTTTGAATGAAGCATTTTGAGATGATTTGGTCCCTCTGCTTAATATGATAAATCCAGAGGCCTTGTACTTTTCACAGTGGTGGCAGCACATGCTACACAGTGAAGCAAGAAATCAATATTATTATGAAATTTTGCAGTTCGTCCTATTACTGCAAGGTGTCACTAGGTAACAGTGGCTGATTAGTATTGGTCTATTTTCCATTAGGTATGGGTTATTTTGAAAAGTCTAGCACATGAATCACACTGAGCCTTGAAGTAATTCAACATAATTGATGATAAAGTTATAACATTGACAAATTTCTATTTCACAGGAGCGCCAAGCCCCGAAATCGGCCATCATTCCGCCAGATTCTGATGCATCTTGAGATTGCATCGCCAGAACTATTGAACATTCCCAAGGAGGAGTACTTCCAGTTGCAGGTACAGCATGAATCCAATCTCAAATTAGCGCAGTACTTGTGTTGTTACCCTGTCCGTCTTGTCCTCGACTTGCAATATTACCAAAGCGCCACACTGCAATTTTAGGTGCTTTGACCTGTGACAGAGTCATAATTGCTCTCCTAGGAGATGGCTATATTCCGACCACAATCGTCATGTTTTCATGGCTCCATGAAGAGACCTGCATTGCATTGGCCGTGCAAATTGAAGAAACTATATCAAGACAGTTGATATGATCAACTTTTCTTGAAATATTTTCTGATTCGCAAGTTTGTTTTTGTTAAAATGTGGGTTGTCAATGTTGTCTGCTCCAATTCTAATGGTCTTATTCATTGTCTTCTCGCAGGTTGAATGGAAAGATGAGATTAAGGAACAACTTCAAAAGATCCGCAGCGAAGGTTCACACATGCCTCAACTGGAGGAAGAGCTCATCAAGCGGAGGAGAGAAGAGCTGCGTCATGCCCAGGACGTGCGGGAACACTATGAGAGGAAACTTGAGCGGGCCAATAATCTGTACATGGAGCTGACGGCGTGTATGCTTCAGCTGGAGGGGAGAGAACGGGACCTAATGAAGTGAGTCTCCACCTGTTTCATTCTCATTCCAACAGAAACATCGGCCCAATAAACAATAGGCCTCAGAGAGTGCTCATCAAGACCTCTCAAATGATTGGGCTTGTCGATTCCTTTGACTCCGGAGGTCTGTGATGGTATTTTGTGACAGGCCTCTCACAAGATTCGGCCCTGCTATGTGAGAGTCCCTGAATAAAGAAAATTTTGTGTCAATACTGAAGAAAAGTAACATAAAAAAAACTCACTTCGTTTTCAGACGGGAACAACAATTCAACATGCTGACCAACAAACGACGCAAGAGCATCCTCAAGCCTGTGATCAAGGCACAGGAGAAGATTGAGCGGATAAAGAAACGCTCCGGTCACAGGTGAGGAACATTCATTGGCAATTCTATCTGATCACGTGTTCTATCTTCTGGTGATTGATGTTATTATCTCGATCTCTGCAGATGTCCTATGAGGTATATACATCAGGAAGTGTAATTGCTGTGCGTTTAATACAAGATTTTGATTCCATCTTTTTCATCAAACCTTCTTGTCGTTACAGCCTTGACATGATCGTCAATAAAGACGGCAAGTCGGTGACAGTAGTCGCCACGTCGACAAACGACCAGTCACAACCTTCACCCACCAGAGTTCGTCTACGTAAGTCCCGGCGTCGCCACAATCCTGGGCGCTCCTCGACAACCAGCGGCCATTCTACCTCAAGTCCCGTGAAGAGTCCCTCTAAGGAAACGCTGAATGAGGAATTCGAAAACAAATCAAATTCATCGAAAAACGACCAACAGAAAAATGACCATTTGTCGCCATCTGCGTTTAAATACATGGGACCGGGAACGGCAATACGCGAGAGCGGGATCGAGTTCAGTCATTCAGAGAGTGAGCAACCTGAACAGAAAAATTTGAACGATGTGTGTTTTGGCTGTGACGGAAGCTGTAGCGATATTACGTGTAGTTCCAAGCGGTCGAGTCGGATTAGTGCTGATGTCGAGTCGAACATTTGCGACAGCGAGTGCACAAGTCCTACCCATCAGGTATTGCGGCGGATACTTGACGTTGAAAATATGAATCCAGAAGAACGTGAGGAAACTGAGATTGATTCAAATCAAAACCTGGAACAAAAATCGACGTCTTTGCCGGAAAAATCTGGTACAGGCAACGGGAATAACACAGATGAGGACGTTATTGCTGATGATGTTATACCGGTCGATACGGGGATTCCGGAGATTAGTGTCGATGCAGTGACAATAAATAATTATAGTAATCTAAAAAATGGCTCATTGAAACGGAGTATAAGTGACAATCCTGTGAACCAGTCTCCGAGTAAGATACCGCATATGCGGATGGACTCAACGGACTCTGAGGGGCAGTATATGATATGCCGGAGTATTGGGATACAGGCACGTGCTCGACAGGATTCATGGTCAGAGGATGAGGGGGCTGTTGGTGATAGCGAGGAAGACTTCACGTGAGTATTTTTTACTCTCATATTTTGCCTATGGTAATCTTCAATCTGCGAACTGAAAGTCCTTCATTTGCACACACTCATACATGAGAATGCATATTGCTGCAGTTTCTGACGCAGCTAAATACAGGCCCTGTGATCACGACTTCAACTGAAGGAGGGTCTTGTTGGGATTTTGTAAGGGGGAAATAAAGCAGTATTGAAAATCACTCCCAGCCTGGATACTTGTAGTTCAGTACGGGAGAGATTTGGCAGTGAAACTCTCATTCGGTTTCACTTGTCTCATACAGGTACAAATGAAAGATCGAACTGTTCACCACGACATTCTTCATTTCATCTTGCAGACGCCGCCACGTGGTACACTTCCAGCGAGCCCAAAGTAACCAATCAACATACTCATGCTTCAGCTCGGAGGGTATCTCTGAGGAGGAAGGAGCTCCAAGGCGCCGAAAGGGCCTCATGTCGACGACAAGCACTGATAATCTTCAATTAGAGTTGACGAATAACATGAACGATGGTCTCTCTGATAAGGAGATGGTGGTCAAACGCATGAAGAACCAGGTCGCGTCACCCGAGCATATTTTGAACAAGGTGGGTTCATACTATGAGCTGGATTCCGAATCGTAAGATTGGGATTGAAATTCTTGAATTGACTTGTTTCCTTCGAGATTCTGCGCGAATACAAATGAATGTAGTTTCCATGACTAGACAAATTTTTTGATTTTTTTCCAGAACCACCTTGCGGACTCAGACACAGATTCCACAGACTCTGACGAGTGTTCAGTCGCCAGCACAGTTCATCGCAAGCGCAATGGCAACACTGACAATCAGACATGGTCATCGCCTCGGTTATAATTGTATGACCGTTACTATGGTAATCATGTGGCCTGTTGCCGACCATGATTGTAGACCACGGACGCTTGTGAGAATACATTCTTTAAGGTGTGCTGCAGGTTCAGACCATGTTGGCGGTGTTGGTCATTAGCGACAGAAGCTTTTGATTGGTACTGATAAAGACCTTGTGCAGAGTAGTGGTTGAAGACCTTGAACGAGACGATGACGGTGTGAGTAGAACTGTGGTTTTGTGAGTAGTTTATTCCAAGGAAAGCTATTATGATAGGACCAGATGCTTCGATAAGAGTCTGGCAAAATACGGGTCAAGTCGGTGGGGATACACCAATCTACGATACAAGTTCAGGAGAATCGGGTGAAGTGAATCAGGAAGTCAAGCTGTGCACCCTGTGGAGAGGAAGTGGGACATTCCTGTTGTTGTCCAACAGAGATGAAATTGTTGAGTCCATTTTAAGATGAGGGTTGTATTAGACGGCAGTTTATCAAATTAGACCTTGACCTTGATATCTTACTTATTACTTCGGCAATTTAGCATCTAATTAAACAAACATCAGTTTGCTAATTACTGGTACTTAATTAGTGCAACTAAATTATAATCTTTAGATCTATGGTTAAGATGTATAGCAAAATCTCTATTTCAATGTCAGGAGAAGTTCTGATGAAATGCAGAAAATGAATTTATTTTAGTTGGCCTCATAACGTAATAATAAAAAATGTCACCAGACATAATTTGAATTCATGTTTGAAGATGACTGTACATGTTAATTGAGATCTGTCAATCAATCAGTGGAGTTAATTGGTTCATCGAGTTCGTTTGGGTTTCTTATCTTTATTCCAGTTACATGTTCTCAGGGCCATGTTTGGCACAATATGTGTACTGTACAACTTTTATTTCACATATACTGTACATGTACATGTATAAAGGGAAATCAATTTGTAATTTATGTTAATTTGTATGACGGTTTTTTCAGGGAGCCCTAAAAAATGTATACTGTCTCGTTTGTTAACACGAGGACATGAAAGAGAAATTCATGAAGTCAGCGCTGCGTCCTTGGGTATATGTTGTCACTTGAAAATCGACGTCTGGCACATTTTATAATTGGGAATTATTCTCAAGAGAGGCGCAGCTGACCTTGGCCTGATTTCTTTTGGGACAAAGTTGCTGTCGAACTAATCATACATGTTTATTTGCTCACAAAGACATCTCTTTGAAATAACTCCTGCAGTCTCTCCACTGTGTTTAGCTTGCACTCACTTGGGCCGTACCTGGTTGGTTCCCGCCGCTTCGTGATGATGATGATGATTAACACTACCTTGAATGAACATGTTAGATGGTAGCCTATACAAGGTTGTCCAAATTGGGTAGGTTTGGGAATCGACATGGGTCCGACCGAAATCTTCAAACATAAGAAGTATTAGTTTACTTCTTTACCACCAGAGGGCAGCATATCCATACGGAGGTTCAAATCTGTAGGATGAACTATACACAGAGACCTCTAGTGGTGACTTGTAACACCATATGTAAATGTTTGTACCATATCCTTGTTGTCGTTGTCTGACCAATGAGTCGAGATCGTATTCACTGTTTGATTGTTCTAAACGCTTTCACAGGGACAGAAGACCGATACTGTCTGAATATGTAAATGGGGGTCGTACTGAAATGGTCTATGCGCTTGTGGAACAGTGACCTTCCAGTTCTTTTGCTTGGAGCTGTGAATGGTTGGGAAAGATTATTCTTGGGTTCTGAAGTGGCCAGGCCAAATAATCCATCCAGTGCAGTCGGGAGGTAAATGATGGGTTTGTTTTCCTTGCCTTGCTATGCCGTGTGTTCTGAGTAATGGTACTTGTCTACATCACCTATACTGTCGTTGTTTATTGGTAGATATACGCTCACTTGACATATCCCACAATGCATCATTAGCATATCCCAGCATTCATAGTGTAAATACGTCACACATATTGTCATTTTGCGTGTGTCATGGTGAGTGGTGTTAAGGGAATATACCGACAAACTCTGTAGTAATGTCATTGTGTAGTACGAACGTGAACTGCTCTCATTTACCTCTTGAGTGCCCTGGGCTGAGCACGACTTAAAGCAGAATTGTTGCAAGATGTTTCGACCTTCTGACTTGGGGTAATCATGGATTTTCAGATTTGGTAATGATCTCAGTCGCCGAGGAAATTCTTCAATGTCTCTGCATGTGTTAACCTGGCGACCCAAATCTAGTCTGTCTTGATCTTCATCAGGAGATGGGACCATCGTCTTGGCTGCAATAGTTACCATAGCAACGCACCAGCGAGAGTGACAGTGCACAAAACAATGTTGCTATGGTCAAAATGGCAGCCAAAACTGATCCTCTCGTCATCTGGTGAACCATTGATAACTAACATGGATCCAGCAGACAGTGTCATTACATTTCATCAGATGGGGTGTTCACAATAATTGTATATATCAGTGTTGTATATCACGACCTGGAGAGGTCTGGATTTTTAGCACTCAAATTTTCTATCTGTACATGCTTATCGAAATAATGACAATGTTGTATAGTAATGGCCATTACGATAGTGAGTTCTCATTTTAATGTCATGGGCATGTGGTCAATAATTTGTATGTATAGACCATGGACCCATGAAAGTGTTTATGACTTTGTAAGCAAGTGAAGATTTAATTTTTATGGCAGTCTCAAAAATATTGCTGCACTAAGTTTTTTTAATACATGAGGGGATCATGCGTATAAGATGTGCTTCCGTTTTGCCTGCTCACTCCAGTTTGAAGACAATGACTTTAGTCCATCAGTTGAAAAACAATGGGAAAAGCGTGAACAATTTCTTTCCAAACTATATTGCTAATATTGTGGGTGAAAAATTAGCATGCCTTCAATGGACGAAAAATGGCTTATTTGGATAAAATGCTAATGCAGTTTTGTTCAAAGTTATGAAAAGTTGCACGTTGTATGTACATAAGGATAAACTTGTTCATATGTGTTTGTTAGAAAGTTGTGGTAACGTTAGAAGGTGGCGCCACCTTCATCAAACTGGTCTCATTTATGACTAATATGAAAGACGTCAAGTGTTATAAAATTATCTCTAGCTAAACTATTCATTTTGTGTGTTTTTGTTTCATTTATTAGATTGTTACCCGATGCATAGTCTAAAAATTACAAAATATTTGTAATTTGACCAAAATTTTACTTGGTGGTTAGCGGTACCTTTTGAAATAAGGAGTAAGCCAGATAGCCTGAAAGTTTTATACTGATGCGATGCACTGTCTGGCAATGTAAGTGCTAGCCTGTGTGTACCTCAGTGCATTCAATTCTAACCTTGGCAATTGTGAGCTTCAGCTAGAATTCAGTAAAGTGTGGCTTTATAAATTTCAAGTTGTTGTGTGGGGATAGTCAATCGAAATCGTTTGGCGCAATCTACCGAATCTGTCCATTTCAAAACCAGTACCGATAATCTGTAAATGATGGAATAAGCATGTTTAACCGGTCAGAAGTTTTCATCGGAATATTTGAGGTGGCTGCACCTTGGTTGTAATGGATGGAAATGGGTTAGAGAACTGGTGCTGCCATCAAGAAAGAAGTGACTGCTCCTGACTGGTTTTACAGCAGTAGTAAAACTCGAGGAAACTTTGTCAGTTTATACGTGCTTCAGACTGGTTTTCTGTATTCCTAATATCATTTTACGAAGGTCTGAAAACGATACTGGGCATCTACTAAAATGTAATGTTTCATCTTGTTCTTCTTACCAAAACAACATTTTCATTCTATTCTTAGTTAGTTTATTTGTGTATATTTTGTGAGAAGTTTTAACAGTTAGGTAGCATCCTCTTAGCTCATTTAATATAGCATTAGTTCACATGAACAGTCGTTTTTCAGAAAATCAAAATGTTTATTTTCGTAAAGTTTGAGATATCGGCAGCTGCATGTTCACTTGTAAAATAGCTTGAAATTATTGAAATCCCCTGTCGTCGTGTAATAGACCATTCCATCTTATTTATTTCTCTTTGATGGGTTGGTCTATTATGACAACTGCAGGGAGATGAGGTACATGTACATGTAAACATAATGTGTTACATTTTTCATGTACTCAACATAACGCTTGTATTGCTCATCAGATGTTCTTCAGTTCCTGTGACATCTCTTCTTGTAACATTTTATTTGCAAAAGTATTTTTTTGATTCCTTGAAAAACCTGTTCAACCATTTATGCTGTCAAATTGTCTACAATTTTGATCAGATTGATGAAATAGAACCGACTCGAAAAGACTGCCTATATTTGCTGCCATAATTTTTCAAATAACAATTGCCTCAGCTTCGGTTCAAATTTATCAAATAGGAATTCTTAAAACTGTTCAAAACTGTGTTCAGTGCTAATTTGAGGATGAGTTGTTCCTCTGTTCTCAATTGCTACCATATCTAATAAATCACACCTTCGTCAGCTTCGCATCTTGACCCTCAATGTATTGACATTGCTCACCTTCCAGACAACGCGTCAGAGGCAATAACGCTGGAAGTTCAGTATACAGCTTCGTACCATAAGCATATGTGACCCGCCATGACAAAACAGGTCGCATGTCGCTCTGAGCTTGACAGGTTGAGACAGACTGGTTGTTCATTTCACCATTGTCTGCCTTTTGTAAAATCGGAGCATATCAATTTCTTCTATTATGTCCTGGTGTCATTTTAGGCTCATCTTCTGTGCGACATGCGACTCATTTTGTCGTGGTGGGTCACATATTAGGCTTGACCCTGACCTCTCAAACGACTGGTGTTTGAATAATATCAGGTTTCCGAGAGAATGGGGATGGTCATTGATTATGGGTCAACATTGTCTATTTCACCACATTATGTAACAATAGATGAAATTAAATGTAAAGTCATAATAAACTGACTCAAGTTGGCCTGGCCCAGATGATACGTTGCTATGGTAATGTGATGCTTAGAGATATTAACTGTGTGATCTCAGATTTTGTTTTGTATTCAGATGTTTTATGTCGGTTTAGTTGTTGGGAGAAATGTGCCAATATCACTCTGAAATTGTTATAAAGTTCAGTGGTTTTTCGGTTCTTCTTGGATCATTCACCCGAAAAAAACGCCTATCTATTTTAACCCCCAATGTACTACCCTGGCCTCTGGAGTTCAAGGTTCATACCGGGGTAGTTGGAAACTCTCAGTCTCGCCTTGCCAAACCCAAGGGTTTTTTTGACGAAGTAGGTTTTCTACGAACAGATTTTATCCCCGAATCGTTTCTTTGTTAAATTTAGTGAGAAAATTTCTTCCCTTGAAAGGTGTATGATATGCCTCCTTGAAGTTGAGCTTGTTGTGTTCTAACAAATGACAGATACCAAGAATCTGAAAGGAACACAAATGTTGGATAGCCTCCATGGCAACCTTGTGTTAAGGGCACCTTTCTCCCTCTGTAGTTATTCAAGTATATCTCAGAACAAGGTGCATGGATTTCATTGTGTACTGTTGCGGTGACCTTGTGTAACCTTTGACCTTGGGTTGAGATCTACTGCACAGTAGTATTGGCACTTAATCGAGTACTAGGGTATTTACTTTTTGTTGAATAGTTTTAGTACAATGTATTGCGTTTACAATGACAGCATATGTACCATATCTTGATGATATTATGTACAATAAAGATGTTAAAAATATTAATGGAAAATGAATTTTGGTCTTGTTTGGTTTGTCTTCTGATTTACACTTGTTAGCATCAAGTGGTGTAACTGGCCCATTCCTCCATGAAGTGACTGTGTTCAGCCGGGAGGAGTGCTCCATGTGGCGACTCTGTCTTCAGCAGGGGTGGAAGTCTCCATTCAGTGACTCTGGTCTACAGCAGGGGAGAGGAGACCTCATGTGGTGACTCTGTCTACAACTAGAGGAATCCTCCATGTGGTGACCGTCTTCAGCTGGGGAGGAATCAGATGAGACTAAAAGTTTTCTACGCCATGGCATTTAATTTTCCCACACAGGTGAACAGTAGCCTACAGTGCACTCCACACCTGGGGAAAAAAGCCAGTAGGGTAATGCCACTGGTGATGATGATGGTGATGATTATACCATCACATGGACAGCAAGTAGTAGGTATAAGGTCAAGAAAATACAAATAGCAACACACCATTTGTTAGAAAAAGTGTTTTCTTTAATTACACAACAATGAAACTGTACATTTACAGTCTGCAACCAATAAGATAATAAGTTAAACGTTTGTTCGAATAATAACAATAGTTCCAACTGGCATACCATCATTTACCCAGTCACATCAATCACTTGGTCTCAGCATTCTGCTCAACAGAATCTGCTGTCCTGCACAGAAGACTTCACAAAGCCTATATACTGTTCATAAAACAAAAATATTCTGTCCCGTGAAGTATAAATAATAGAGTCAATGTTAGTCCTGAGCAAGCTTTATATCCTTCTTGTGGTATCTTTTGATGAGGTATCCCGGTAACAGCGCTACCATGGCAACCCCAGCTAGCTTAGCCATGGTCCAGAATGTAAAGATATCACTCATGGAGGAGATCGTTGAAAGGATGCATCCCGTCTGAACACAGATGAAGCAGTAAGGCATTAAACCTGCAAATGAGAGATATTAGGTGTGTTATGAAAGGAAATACTCATATTGGGCAAATATAAAGCCCAAATGATTTTCGGCACGGTCAAATCTTCTGATTTGTTGCATCAGCTAGACAGAATCACGTCTGCTTTAATGACAAAATCTTGTAACCTTTGTGTTTAAGGAATCCATACCGAACTGGCGGTTTTTGAATTTGTCGAAAAAACTAGGCTTGGAAGGCCAAAATCCTGATCACAGCAGAACAATTTTACATGAAATCTTTAAAGTTGCCACTACAAGTATGATGTACACAACAAGGACTTACCAATAAAGACAGATAAAAAGAAGAGATGTATAGGAATGTTGATAATCGGAGATGCCATGTTTAGGAACCAGTTGGGCGACATCGGGAAGAGTCGCAGAAACAACAGGAAGAAGAAGAGACTGTCGGAATTCTCACTGACCTGGAATCAAGTTGGAAATAATCAATTCATGTCAAAACTGTTACATTGGCTTCTCTGAAGCAAGATTTGAATACCAGCTAGGTAAGGTACTGCGACCAGTGACCTACGAAGTTGATAGTGTCAACGAATCCTAAGAAGAAAAAGGATCTTGGTATCCAGATACTCTCAGCAGTCTTCAAGGATGTTGTTAGGGTGCAGGCCAACTAAACTGGTGCATCGTGGAAGATAACGACGTTTCCTGAATCTAACTGGTAATTCTTTACAATAAACTACACAATAATCGCCAGCCAGGTAAAATCTTTTAAAACTTTTACCTACTAGATTTTGCATTCTCTTCACCTTATCAGGGAAATATTTTAAGATGAATGTTTTTCCGAAAAATTGCGACAGAAGGTAGCAGCACGTTGCCCCGAAGGCTGTGAGGAGACAGACTAACGGGAATCCATACTGCACGCCGAATAGAGTACCTGCTAACAGATTCTGAAACGAAAAGAATACGAACAATTATACTATGGTAGGAATGCGTGGGAAATAACATGAAAGTCAATTGCATGTAGATGTATGGCAAGGCCCCCCCGCCTGATACTTTTGAATAGTTTGCTATATATATCGACATTTCCAATTAAATCTAGTCAATGTGATTCATCATTCTGTCATACTCCAGTATGTAAAGGAGCAGACGCAAAGTGCAACCTTTGAACACTCAAAAAGAAAGGAAAGGAACTGCCATTCTTTCCCAGAATTGATCCCGCCCAGATTCGCCATACTTACCAACAATGCAGATCCCGGAATGGCAAATGATTGTTTATAAATGTATGCTGAGCAAAACAAGATGAGGACATAACCGAGATGGTGTGTTTTATACTGGGACAGCACTGCAGCCAAGCTCGTCAACTCTTGGAGATTCGTCGGGAATGATATGGCAGAACTGAAATGGTAAGCGAACCATGTTGAAAAATGTCTCGTACATCATGCCGTCCTATTCTGGTGCTTCCTACAATGATCAACCAGCCCATAGTTCAGTTGTAAATAGTTGGACATGTACATGTATGTGGCTTCATTGCCAAAAGTTTACGGAGAGAAATTTGTTGAATCGACTTCACCAAGCATGTTTGGACTTGTTTGAAGTAGACAGTACCTTCTATTCTTAACCCCCCGGGTCTCAACCGCAGATTCGTTCTTGTTCTTTACTACTTAGTTTACGAATTGACCTGCCCGCCATGACGAAACCAGAAGGTTACCAGCCTGTTCTTTGTTAAACTCACCCTCCACTTGCCGCAGGTAGGTCAGGTAGATGTGAAGAGAGGTAGTAGAGGAATGCTGTGTACGACACGAACACTACTGGGATCCACAAGATGCGCAACATTGCTGACCTGAAGTAAAACCTCAAACAATACAATAAAAACTTCATGTCACAGCTGAACTTTAACTCCAGATGTTTTGACATCAGTAGGCCCATCGCCTTTATGACATTGAATTGCCATAGTGTCGACATATATGGCAATTGCATTTTAGTCAGATTATGTAATAATGACCAAATGCCACATGACCATTGACACAGATCATGATGCTAAATACCCCTTACGGTAGGCCTATGGCCCTTACCATCTTTTCTTGGAAGGCAACTCCTCCACAATCTCAATGGCATCTGCAGTGATTCCATGAGCGTTTGTTGGCTCCATATGAATAGTGAAAGACGCAGCCATTACATCCAAATGAAGACATCGAGAACATCAATATCAATAGGGCCTACATGTATTCCTTTGAATTCCTGACACAATGTGGAACCATTATCAAAACAATGGTGCACTGGACTTTGAGATAAGCACCTGACACACATAAATGGCATGACAGAGGTCAATAAATGAATGATAAGGCAAGTAACTGAGTAACTTGCAGAGTGAGGGTCATTTTCGAAGAAGTTTGTTTGGGCACTGACCAGTCATGTGCTTCACGTAGAGCAAAGGGTATTGCCTGAAGTCAGTTTAGGTCTTCTGAAATCTTCCGAGTGTGTACAATTCACTGATTTGTTGGGGCTCTGTCTTTGATTCGCTTCTTCGAAAAGGCCTCGCCTATTGACTACCATGCTCGACAGTTTCTTCTTCTTCTTCTTGATTCTTCAGCATTCGCTCTGCATTTGGAAGTGATTTTCTCCAGGCAGTATTCCTCCTGCACTGCTCCAGTCCAAGACAAGAGTCAAGACCAGGGCAGGCGGGATGAGCTCATCACTAGACAGTGACATCATGCAGGATTTGTCTCAATCGCCAGTCAGACTGGTGCAAACCATTTTGTAGGAATAATTTCTTAAGCTTGGGATGTTAGCAACACGCATTTGGTGTTGGAGTACTGAAAACTTGATACCCTGCAGTGTTTACTTTTTTGAAACACCCTGTATGCACAAAATTGCAAGATTCGCTAGTCGGTTTTCTCCCCAAAAGACACCTATATCGTCTTGTTTTATGCACTCAAAAATTGTTTTTAGATTACTCTAGTGAATGATATAATCATTTTCTTAATTACTTACATCAGAAGGGAACAAAATAGAATTTTTAGAGGTAAAAATTGTAAAAGCAGAAATATTTTTTTTGTTATTTTTAGGTACCGGTAATTTTTTAAGTCTGTTGTTAACTTCCGTAGAGACCGCAATATCGGCACAGCCAGTAGCCGAAGACAGTGGCTCTATGATTCCAATGGGAAGGCACTGCGCACACACCTGGAAATGGTGACCTCAGAGTCAATTCAGGGACTCTTGTCTCATTGAAGATCTGGGGATGTCGTTATAAGCACTGCAGAGATGGTGGTCAGCATGGTGAGCATGGTAAACCCTGATTTTACCGTGGTGAATCTGAGATCTTTTTCGTAAGGGTAGACCGCTTTTATTGGGACACTTCTCCTTGCCACAGACGTGGCCATAGATTTGACTTTCGATGATAGCTCAGACCAAGGGGCCTTGGTGCAGGTGGTATAGAGAGACGACAAGGTTTTGCCTGTCTTCACAAGCATAGTGAGATGATAGCTCAGACCAAGGGGCTTTGGTGCCGGTGGTATAGAGAGACGGCAAGGTTGTACCTGTCTTCACAAGCATAGTGAGACGATAGCTCAGACCAAGGGGCCTTGGTGCCGGTCGTATAGAGAGACGGTAAGGTTGTACCTGTCTTCACAAGCATAGTGAGATGATAGCTCAGACCAAGGGGCCTTGGTGCCGGTCGTATAGAGAGACGGTAAGGTTGTGCCTGTCTTCACAAGCATAGTGAGACGATAGCTCAGACCAAGGGGCCTTGGTGCCGGTCGTATAGAGAGACGGTAAGGTTGTACCTGTCTTCACAAGCATAGTGAGACGATAGCTCAGACCAAGGGGCCTTGGTGCCGGTCGTATAGAGAGACGGTAAGGTTGTGCCTGTCTTCACAAGCATAGTGAGATGATAGCTCAGACCAAGGGGCCTTGGTGCCGGTCGTATAGAGAGACGGTAAGGTTGTGCCTGTCTTCACAAGCATAGTGAGACGATAGCTCAGACCAAGGGGCCTTGGTGCCGGTCGTATAGAGAGACGGTAAGGTTGTACCTGTCTTCACAAGCATAGTGAGACGATAGCTCAGACCAAGGGGCCTTGGTGCCGGTCGTATAGAGAGACGGTAAGGTTGTGCCTGTCTTCACAAGCATAGTGAGATGATAGCTCAGACCAAGAGGCGGAACTCGCCGCCGGTACGTCCTCCAAGCTGATATATCCGTACGACACTCATCTTCTCTGGTGCTGCCATCTGAGCTAAGAAAAAGTACGAATGTCTGTCGACTCATCAAGCCCTCTATCTGCTAACTGATTTACACGACACTGAACCATATTTTATACTTGGTTGTAGAAGGAATTGGGGAAATGATTTTTAAGAAATCGTCGATAAAATGCATTTACATCGTCTTTTGGCTTACGGAATCTGCCTAATGTATTTCCACAGCTCAGCATATGCACATGTACAAGTGTGTATACTAAAGCCAATCCCACATTTTGACAATGCCTGTCATATTGATCATTGTCAGAACAAAGGTCTCGCTTGAGCAGATAACTACTGGCCGGCCTGGTTCAAGGGTTGTTGTATTGTCTTTGGTCATGATCGGTCGCGGTTGATTTGAACGCCAGTCGGTTGGTGTGTGAGCTGCGGAGAACATCGCGGGGACACTTTCTCCGATTTCAAACGTAAAAATGCCTTCAAATTTTCCGAAACAAATCAAAACGGCTGCAGCAGTAGGTAAGGCACAGTATCTATTAGGTATGGATTGGTTTCAAAGGGTTTTTATTGTAGAAATAGTCATACAATCAAGGCGGGAATGAACTGCGCAGTTTGAAATTTTAAGTCAGACATGTTGAATTATGTACATCACTGCACTTCATGTACATGTTCAACGGCAATTTTAATTGCCATCCCTAATCAAATACCATTTGCTCAAGGAAACTTAAGGCGCACGTCCAAGTCATGATGGTGAAGATTGAAGTGATCATATTAAATCTGCGAGATCCCACCACTGCTCTTCTATACCCTGTGATGTGGAAATCTCCACTGAATTCATGAAGGTTTGTCTAATTATATGTAAATTGACGTAAACAGTTAACAGTTTTAAATTCAACAACAATTCAAGATCATTTGGCGGCCACTATCCCGACTGCGGTGTAGCACCCGACTGTAACTGGCATGAAAAGGGGATACGCTGGTTATGGATGTCAGATCGTGGTTCCCTGACCTTTGCAAACAATTTCACTGGACGTAACCCACGCGGCGACACCAAGGACCGCTGGCTGATCAATTGATATGTTCGCAGAAGGGTGTCAAAGTCGGAGAGAAGAAGAGCCACTCTTCTCTTGTAGGGGGTTCACTTGGAAGTGTTTGCATTTGTTAGCCTATAAACACAAGATTTTAATCCTTCAGTCTTGGGTTTGGCGAAGAGAACTAATCTTACATAAGTCCCAGAACAATATCATATGTCTTTATGACAATATTTATTACTGGGACCCAGTACAGTGCCGTTCTATCCAATATTCCTGGGGCTGTTGGAGAGGCTTCTTGTCTAAACAGTGCCATTCTGCCCCCTCTAAGGCATATACGTTGGTAACTAATGAATTGACTGCAAAATGAACGCAGTTGAACACAATGTGAATAATTCAGTCTCGGTTTCGCCGAAAAGAAGGCGATATGTTACTATTTGATAATGTATATGATCATGATAATGAGGAGACCCTGTGTGGGTGTTTGATCCAACATACTTTGATGTGATTGGAGATGGAAGTTTGCCATAGTGCCTTCAAAGGTATGTTAAAGACAGCATTGGTATACTACCTGGTGATATTCTGATGGAGCATATTGCCAGGAAAACTAAAGTGGCAGGTCTATAGTCTTAATTCACGTTGCGACTGTCCAAGTCAAAGGCAAGTCTTGCTGAAATTTATTGGAAGTAAATCTTGATCTTTATATGTATGTGTTCCTGAATTTGACCATTAACTTGATCTGTCTCATGATTTCAGAGGTGACTGACCCCTCGGCCCATGAGGTGTGAAAGCGAGAATGATGAGTGCCAGTCTTCAGAATGACGAGGTGGCAGTCAGGCCCAGTCACATCCGATCAGGTTGATCAGGTCCCAGATCGCCGATACTTCAGGGGAGTCGGGGGAAAGACTCTGGTGTAAAAGCAGAAAATTTCGGGCAGTACAGTGTACATGTACATTTGTACACAGGTTCTCAGCCAATCAGAATCCGATAAATCTGTGTCGTCATCGGGGCGTCATCATGAAACCGCTTAGTAGAACTTGTCATTATATCAATAGATATTTCTAAAATGATGCTTCAAATAACGCTGTTCTCAGATCGCCAGCTGTTCTTTCATGTGACATGCCTGATGTTATTCCTGGTGATGAAATATATGTATTAGTAATGTAGTATATTTCTGGTGTGTTCACTATTGCAATAAATTATACAAATCCTGAAAATTTTTGCTTGTATTGTTATGTGATTGTTAATCAATCTCATTATTTTGAATACTGTACACATAAAGGAAGTATGGAACCATTAGAGTCAGGATTCGGGCATGAGGATAGAGTCATTTCCAACGACAGAGCCAAAACAAGTCAACATCATCTCAGTGGTTACATACCTCATCGGGAATTCTTAGGAAGTTTTTACGCATCCTGGCACCAGTTGTTTTCAATATACTCCGCCTCTCGATATTTCAAGTATCAAAAACCTGAGTCTCAGGATAGATTATACGGGACTCTACAGTAATTACTTTACCTGCACTTGTGTATTTCAGGGCCTGTCTGTGCCTTGCTTCCCTTTTCCTGCTTTCTTTCGGGTCGACGTTTGCCAAATCACTCCACGATCTGATCGTACATGGGGCGCCATCTAGGGTAAGTTTGAAGCGCCGAGGACTTAGGTCGGGGGTCCATTTGGGTGGCTGTTACACACATTTCATACTGGCACCAGTTGTTTTCAATATTATACTCCGCCTCTCGATATAAACGACGTCGGAGTAAGAAAAAATGACCTCGGGATGCTGTTCATATTTAGGGAGACGTTCTGGTATGGGGACTGTGGATGATCAGATATTCCTTGTAGGCGCGTGAGTCGTGCCGACGTACTGAGAGAGAGTAGCGACAACTACCGGCGACTTTGTGTGATTTTGTCTATCCCACATCAGAGTACCTTCCCCATATACATGTACATGTATATTATTCCTTCAACAATGTCTTGTTGTGCTTTCAGAGTCCAGCCCTATGGATTATCGCTCTGACCAATGCCGTGATATGTGTGGTCCTGGCGATCGCCAAGTTTTATCTAGGATATGAATTGGACAGCAAACCACTGATATCAGACGGTACGTAACTCATCCCCTTTCTTGAATTTGACACATTTGGCCAAGCAATTCAATCGTTGGGGGATTTTCTGAGTTTAGATTTGTTTCTCTCTCAACGGACTAACCATCAGCTTAGTGATAGCTTGGCACTGTAGCTATACAGGAGACAGCGGAGTTTACGGATGACATTAAAACCCAACCTGGCCTGGAGATATTTTGAATTTGTCAGCTGCAAGCAATGTATTTTGAAATTCCTTCACAAGGCATGCCGACTCACCGGCGGTGAACGTCAATCCTGAAGTCTCCTACTTTCAGGAGAAGGATGAACAAGACGCACAAAGCCGGTAGATCGGCATGTCACAGGATGATGACAACATTCTTTTGCAGGTTTAAGTTCATTCCTTGGCTTCGTCTTGGCCTCTGGCATCGTGTTGGAGACCAAAATCTACAATGAGAACAGAAGGGTGTGGTACCTCGATTGTTCCTTTGGTGTCGTCTGCTCATTGATTCTCCTGGCTTATGCAATCAAGTGAGTATTGAAATATGTTACACAAGTTGGCGATTTCACATAGACTACTTCTAATATAGGAGTATAAAACTGCAGGGAGTTCTTGAGTAGAGGTGCTACAAGAATACAGGTTCTTGCATATTTTTCATACATTCTAGAACCTCTACAGGAGGAACTTCGAGATCCATGAAATGCGAACGGGTGCCATCTTGGATTTCAACAAAGCCTGGTAGAAACTTGATACCTGGATGTACACGGTTATGTACGCATTGTCTCACTTTTCTACCAACAGAGATAGCAACTTGTCGGTGAATTTGATGAATACATCCTTTCGAATTCTGAGGAAAGTTTCATGAAATCAACCATCATTACAACAGCAGTGATGCATCTGGAACCAGAGATTGAGAATTGATTTCCCCACTTTGTGTCATTGTTTGCTCATTAGTCCCTTTTACTTTCAGGTTGTTTTATGATCTGAATATGAAAAGAAAGACTTCTAAACAAATGAAGTTTGACCGTGACACCTCAGAGTTGAACTATCGCACTACAGGGGAAAAATAACAACGATGTTTAAAAAGTGATGTGCAAAAAGCGATTCAACAATCAGTGCAATTATACATCGGAGGTAACATGATGACGTCACGTCACGTGATCTCTGCTATTTTGTCACGTATCCTCTTGACGCTATATTT
Organism: Lineus longissimus; assembly: GCF_910592395.1. Lineage (NCBI taxonomy): Eukaryota > Metazoa > Nemertea > Pilidiophora > Heteronemertea > Lineidae > Lineus > Lineus longissimus. Next base: position 14,625,780 of record NC_088322.1, read on the forward strand.
CATTCCACGGATTAAGTTGCTGGTGCCATCTGACGGGGAGTTAGGAACTGTGATTTATAAAGCAAGTGCAATGAGATTTGTTCAATTATTGTTTTCAAAAGGGGGCAATAGTGAGTTTTCGGAAATCCCCCGAAACGCCAACGTGAACGCCTATCCGATTGTTCGACATCGTGATCGGGCGGGATAGGGAATGGAATAGGATAGGCGTTCGCTTTGGCGTTTCAGGGGATTTGCGAAAACTCCCTAATTTGCCGTCCTGTAACGTAACTATGTTATATTTTATTGGAAAGCCGAGATCAATTTTTGATTGTATACTGTAAACTTTATCGCGGACATGTTTCTACATCAAATTATTTGTTGATTATTGACTGTATAATGCTGATCATGGAAGATACCTGTCCAACTTATTGGTTGTATATCATCTTTATCTGTATCATAGTCCGTTGTTTTGAGAAAGTTACGAAAATTGCATTACATTTTTTCTCATGTACAAAAGTGCGTAGAGGCAACGATTACTAAAACAACGTCTTCCATTCAGTTTGTGCCGAATTCAAGCCCGATTTCGATGATCATTGACAAAAAGTCACCAATGAAGGCCATTAGAAAAAATCTGGCCATCAGTATTTAACTTCAGTCCGTGTTTTAACCATGACATGTGATAGGAATAAAATTCAATTTCATACGACTTCATTGTTGGTTTTCGCTTTGTTCAAAAAATGTTTCTACGAGTCAAAAGGCACAATCGATATCAGTGTCATCGCAAGACAAGAATATCTACTGCTTCGGAGATGTTTATGCACTAAGAATGATGCATAACCTATCGTGGTGATGACTTTTGCAGTTGTTCAGGCAGGCAGCAGAGGTGACAGAGTATTATGTAACCACCCGTCACCCCTTCCATTTGGCAGGATAACTGAGAATACGTCAACAGAAATATGTCATGCATAGGCGATATCGCGTACGAATAAAATAATTTCGGCTTTGATCAGACACCGTGTAGGCAATAAACATGATGGTTAATAGATTTCTTGGTGAAAGTATTTTGCACTCCGTCGATGACACTCGCTCAGGAATGTATACATGTACATGTATATCGTTTAGTTTCTAATTTGATCAAACTTGAATGTATGTCATTTCCTTGTAAAGTTCTGTTTACCGTCCGGTAGAGATTTTATCATACTGCAGATCGTATCAACAGCCGAAGTAGGAAACCGAGATAATTGGCAGGCCTTGTTGTCTGTATATATGCTGACACTTATAGTGCGGATGTAGAACACAACATTGTGGAAATCACGATGAAAAAATTAACGCGTATTGCTTGCTTTGCTATCTTGGCTCTGATATTGTCGGTAAGTGAAACCACTCGCGGTCCTGCAGCTTACACCTCTGAAGGCCTACCTCAAACGCCATTACGGGCACCATTTTATAGCCTAACCCCTAAACCAGGACCTAACCCTATATAAGATTCACTCTGCACGAAGATATTGACCAATTGAGGGCCCCATTCACTGTACGCCTTTTGGGGTTAACTCCAGGTAGTGAGACCAAGAGGCAAATATAGCTTGTAATTCAAGAGATGCGCCTGCTTTTCTGGCATCCCCGCATCGAAAATGCTCGTCCGAAGTTATGTTCACTGCGAACACTAATTCGGACGAGCATTTATCCGATGTAGGTTTTAACTCATACCACACGTTCCTGCGTCCGAAGTGTTCTCTCACGCGAAGTAAAGTTACCAGACGTCTGAGATGTTCCTGTGAATACGCTTGGCTTATGGAATTATGGACTGTTGTCATGTTTCCGTTGGTAGGTTTCTATGCTCTCAACGGTGAGTGGAATGATCACCATTTCGCCCCTTTGGCCATTTTTTGGTAAAGACTACAGACTTTATTTTTATGTAAATTTCAGCCACTGGTTCCCGCTGTTAGTATCGATGACTTGACGCAAGGGCCCAACGCGCCGCGTAGCGGCAAAAAAGCGAAGCTGGCAAAACATTTATAACGGGTCACCGTCACTTATTATTGGACTTATAGCGCATTTACGGGGTTGCAACTATTTTGCTTTATAGTGTCACCAGGAAAGAAAAGCATGCGACCTAACGCCGATCTATTTGTATAAAGTGATAATTGGAAGGTATATAGTAGGAAATATCAATAAAATAATCATTCCATGTCGTCTTTTGAGGGCATTTTTGATTGTAAAAAATATATGTGTACGTCACCGTAGTCTCTGCAATGATAATTTTATCAGAGCAGTCTCGCGCAAGTAGAAGTTCTTTACCTACTAGTTCTTCACTTATTAGTCTCAACGTCTGGCGCAAAGCCAGACGTTTTCCATTACGATTTCACTACGATGTTTGACAATAAGGAGCAGTGCGCGAGATATGCTAATGAGCAGACTTCCCTCGCTTGAGTTTCTGAAGAATGTTCCATATCGCGCTAAGCTCATCACTGCTGATTATGACAGGCGTGCAGCGGTAGGTATCTGCTCCCCAACTTCCACCCTAATACGGTACAATAAGTTACCATTTGATGAGAATGGGACAATGCCCTCACTGTGTATGGAGTCATAGGGATAAGAAGACATTATTCATTAGTGTTGGTACAAGTGATTTTGCCCAAAAACCATGCGCATTCAAAAAACAAAATATGCAAGGTATCACGTACATGACCATGACGACGTGCAGAAAGTGCACTGGCCAGTGCATACCCTATGGCTATGTATAGTAAACATGGTAAACATGAACAACATCATTATTCATCGGCAGTTCATTTTACTCCGAGCTTTTCCTGAAACATATTGCCATGATGATTAGGCCTACCATGTACCATGACCAATAACGGCACCAGATCATGTAGATGTCAACAAGTTCACATGAACCGTATAATCCCGCATAATCCCGCATGGCGCATGTGGGGCATGCGTCTAAACCAAAGGCCCAAAATCACTTGTTTTGGTCTATTTCACTTGTGTTTCCCCCGTCTCCCAGTCCATAATACATTTACAGTTTACAATCCCCGATCATGGCCCAACAAAAGGTCATCGGTTGACTAAAGCCAAGGAACACAACTGTTCAATGGATTTATAGTTGAATGCGATCAAACTACGTCTTTTCAATCGTGGATTGTAAATTTAACCCCATGGGCCTAGGGAAGGCCCTATAACAATACTTTCGACACAGTTATTATCTCCGCTGCCTCCACCATGTTACACACAGTGCTCACTGCTGATTCTAAAATGTGCCACCTAGTCAATTGCACTATCGTCATCACCTCATCATACTTCATTGACATTACAGGCACACATTGACATAGACCACTGTTGCAATCAACGACACAGTCGCTATCCAAGTAGCATTATAGAGGTAATTATCATTATCATACCTCATTAGCATGTGAACCAATCGCGTCGCGTCCTTTGCGATCACGGCAAAGCCTCGTGGAATAATGTCTTTCAACGTTGAATAATTTTTCATATTCCATGCCTACAACTTCAATTTCTTCATAATCCATGGCTAGAAGTTCAACACTAATATAATATCCAAGATAAAGTTACAAGAAGTAGTCAATAGGGGTCTCTCACCTCTCACTGTATGTCCACACTATTCACGCTTGTACGAGGAATACATTCAATGCTGAATCTAACAACACCCAGTGCCCTTACTCTGTATATTAGTCACTGGAAGATGGCCCATTTCACTCCTTGCTTCTACTTCACCTATAGTCTCATTGCAAACGCCTCAGTTCTATGATATCACATTCACTTTCAGCTGTCATGCAACGCAACAACTGTGCTATCTGCCATCGCACATCAACGAAGAAGTGCAGCCGCCCACATTCCACCTCACGTCTGTCCGACCAGCTGCAATCCTCGAGGACGCCCCACTGTACCACGATTTCACTACGATGTTTGACAAGAAGGAGCAGTGCGCGAGATAGGCTAATGAGCAGACTTCCCTCGCTTGAGTTTCGGAAGAATGTTCCATATCGCGCTAAGCTGACCACTGCTGACCATGACAGGCGTGCATTGGACTGGTACAGGTTGGAACTGAACATTGAATATGCTGGTGGTGACGCTTTCTGATGAGAAGTTGGTCGTGACTGATGCAGTATCCTTGGACTTGTCCACAGCATCGTTCAATCATTGCTCTCTGAGCTGCCTTGATTCTGCCTTGATTCTGTACCCAAATACTAAGACCAAATGCCTGTTGACTGTGCTTTAAGAGAGACTGGCGCCATGCCTAGAGATATGACTGACCCCTATTGGCAAATTTGTATGACTTTATCTTGCCTACCTAGCTGCTGCCTATAGTCTCCCTTTAACTGCGGAACACTTCAAAGTCGATAAAATGCCATGTTCCACCTTTTAATGTGTTCAGACTGCCATTTTCAAAATAATCAAGTCAGGACACTGCCTTCTAGTCTCATAATAAATTTTGCTTTCCTCAATATATAATAACATTTCTTCTTCTTCAATGCTTTCATCTTCATTCCAAACTTCTCCTCCTCTGACTTTTACAGGGGTACAGTCATGGCAATCAAAACCCAAATACTGAGACCAAATGCCTGTTGACTGTGCTTTAAGAGAGACTGGCGCCATGCCTAGTCTCTCTTAAAGCACAGTCAACAGACACCAACCCCCTCAGACTCAGAAACCACAAACGCCCAACCCTTCCTGCTACCCTAATACTTCTGGATAAGGGACGCGGCCATATCGCGTAAGTGTTTAACCAAAGATCCACCTGTTATCTGATTGATGGTCTCCAAACAAGACAAACAAACCTGTGTCTTGTCGCCGTTATGCGAGACGCGAGTGTGCTCTCGTGCGTCCAGAATGACCATATTTTACGTAACGCAGATTACACTACGGATACTTACAATGCAAACTTTGTTTATCAATACGAATACCTGAGCGTTTCTCACAGCCAAATTCCTTTCGCAACGAATTTGTAAGCGCAAGAACTTATCCCTCTCAATGGGAATCCCAGTGTCCCACTAATGCGCCTATCCAATTTCAGTCGCTCAGCTTTAGAGTATGTAGTATCAATTTTCAGCTCGGGCTTTGGAAGACTTCGTGCCCCTTGGCGATAAGTCCGAGTTCATGGTGGTTGAGTTGGACATCAAGATCAGGAGAGAAGAATGGGAGGAAATCACTGGAGGGTAGGTCAAAGGCATGTTGGTTCCCGACGCCTCAGGAAGGGACGGGAGGTGTCATTGGCTGCCATTTTCTATAACCGTCATTGCTTGGTATTGATAATGGCCCCGGCTTACATGCCGTAAAAAACATGAGCAAAATTGCTCCAGCATTGACCCACTCTTTTCCGGAAGAGTCGTGAACTGGCAGAAGCCAAGCTTTAGAAGACTTCGTACCGCAAATCTGCAACTGTTATCAGCCCTGTGCCCAAGTAATTCAGGCCATCTGCAGCCACGCTTCATCTGTTCACTATTCATAGACTGTTTCATATTGTGATTATGATGTGATTATAACGATAGACACACTTAGTTAATTCGATTTGCAATTTGTTGAAGGGAAGAAGCCGTGACGCGCGGACGGATCGGGGATTTTCGCAGGCGCAGGCGTAGACGCAAGCGGAACGCAATCAAGGACAAGCGATGGACATACAGGGAGGTGCCGTACCTCATCTCAAATATTTTTAGTAAGCAAACATGCTAAAGCTAAAAAAATTTACGGATTCCATTATCAACATTGAGGACTTCCTTTTCCATACATGTGCCCTTCTTCTTACTCACTTTATTCATCTTTCGTCAAAGCAGACTTTGCAGGCTTGTCTGTACCAGATGCCTTCTATGGCTGCGCCGAAGAAGCATAAGAGAAGGCCTCTAAATGGCCAATACAAACTTGCCATCCTGTTTACAGCATTGGCCAATCAGAGGCCCTCTTTTGTGTTTGCTGCGCCGAAGAAGCCTCAGCGAGGTTTCCGATTTGCAAATACCTACAAGAAGGCCACAAAAGTGATGAATTGATGGTTGATCATATAAATAATAAATAATTTAACAATATGACCGACCTAAAGCCAGCGGCTTTTCTTAGCTAGTCGCATCAGATAGCCTGCCTTTTATTGCTGATTTGCAGCGATTGAACATCAGATTCCGAGTGGAAACAAAGTCAGGAAGACTGACTAACTTCTTCTTTCATCTCTTTTCAGCTCAGGACCAAATATCAGAGGCCATCTCAGCCATCGACGACTATGAGCGAATGACCTGTCTCAGGTTTAGACCATCAACAGACGATGATGTCAACAAGAAGAGGCTGTTGTTTTCCAGCGGTGATGGCTGCCGGTCTAATGTCGGCATGCAAGGAGGGGACCAATCTATTGAACTTGCCCCGGGATGTAGGAGGGTAAATCCGCGACTCATTGGGTCATTCTTTGTTGGTCATTTCGACGCTCGTGGCTGAAAACCAGCAGAACCAGTAACATTTAAACGTATGCAGACGCCATCGCTTACCTGATTAAAACCTAATTGGATTCGTAATAAACTTACATGTGTTAATCATTGCTAACGTTTCAGAAAGGAATAATTATGCATGAGATCGGCCACGCGGTTGGGATGCATCACGAACAGACACGACCAGACAGGGATAGTTACGTTGATGTCCACATGAACAACATCATTGCAAGCAAGCGGCCAAACTTCATGAAGAAGTCAGATCGGTTCATCGATGACCATGGCGTTCCCTATGATTACCTCAGCATGATGCATTACGGTGAGAAGGTAGGTGGCAGTTTTCAAGTATGGAGGAAACATCGTTCACAATGAGAACACTTTTGAAAGGGATTTGATTCGATTGCGTCATACTGGACCGGAAGTCACGGATATCTTGAATGAAATGATAACAGCTACCAGAAAAGAATTGAACACAATCGAACGACTAAGATTTTCACCGAAACTGTACTGTTTTTATATTTCTTCACAGCTCCATGGATTCCAGTTGAATCCACTTCACACAGGCCTTGCAAAACCCTTTCCACTTATCATAGTTTTTTCTTCAGCATTTTTCTTTTAATGGAAAATCAACGATCGTGACGAAGGACCCAGCTTTCCAGAAAGTGATTGGTCAAAGAGAAGGTTTCAGTTTCAGGGATGTCAAGATGATCAACCTCATGTACGACTGCGCTAGTGAGTAAAATAGAGAGAGTCATAAAACAGTAGAGGGGGCAAGAAGCGTTGTTGTCACGAATTCGTTCGCATTTGATTCTCACGGGGTATTTTGCTAAAGTTAGCTGTTTCTGTTGGATTTTATCAAATAGTTCTTCATTTTCTCTGCATTGTTGCTGTATATTCCTTCATTTGTCTCCGTCTGCTCGTTTTGTTTATGTCGGTTTTTTATGCATTTTGATCGTCAGGTGAATGTCCGAAGAAGACCTGCCCAGGCGAGGGATTCGTCGGCAAGGATTGCAAGTGTTGGTGCCCCTCTGACCTTGAACTTGATGTCGTGGAGGAGTGCGGCCCTGACGTTCCGTCCGTTCCATCGACGACGATCAGAACAACCGCAGCGCCGCCTACAACCGCTGCACCAGGCAGTGAGTAATGATTCCACCAACAATTAAGTCTCCCATCGAGCGATGCGTTTGCCACGCTTCGTCAACATAGATTCGCAATAATGGCATGCTTTTTAACGCACCCTGATAACGCCTTGAGTCATTAGATTGGCTCTATACTAGTCTATTCTATAATTTCTTTACCAACAGGTTGCACAAACGAAGCGCGTTACCACGCCCAGTGCCAGGGGTTCGCAGATAGAGGCTTCTGCTCCGGAAGATATGAAAGGTTTATGCACCTCAACTGCCGAGCCACCTGTGGACTCTGCGGAATGACAACACGAAGAACTACAACACCAACGACGACAACAGCAGCAAGTAAGTTGTAGTAAAAAACAACACTACAATAAGAAAACCGACTGAGTGACCGGTCCGAGTCTGCCGGATCAGTGCACGTTGGGTATATGATAAATAGCACGTTTAAATGTCAAGGAGGGCTCCATTTTTTCAGTCGTGGTAGTCGAACCGGCAGCCCAACCCGGGGCCGGATCTGAACCTGGACCTAAAGCTTATATTAAAATGTGGATCTGGGACTTCTGTCCTCTCTTGTTGTAGAGCTTTCCCCGGGACTCGCACCTTCTGACTCACCTGCAAGTCCGTGACATCGTAAGACTGCTCCTCTGATTTGAATAACTGGGATTGTAGTGGTCAGGACTTGCACGGGTTACTTCGTAGTAGCTACTCGAGTCTCCTCGGTGTGGTGTGCTGGCCTGTACATATGGAATGACTCAGTAGAAAGCAAGTAAAACATACTGATCAAAACTACGTTCCAATCTTGTCGTTACTTCAACTCCGGACGTAGAGGAATTGGCCTTGTCTCTCCCCAGTGTGAGGAAGTATATCTAGGATGGCTAAATCGTCTGCCTCGGGAACCTCGCCATAACCAGGTGTCGTCACAAGCTGGGGTAGTTGATCCATGTCTAATGCTCTGTTTTGGCGTTTAAGGAAATTGCCGCGACCAGCATCGATCCTGTGCATCATGGGCATCGACAGGCGAATGTCGGAAGAACCCGCGCTATATGCTGGTGTCATGTGCAAGATCATGCAACTCTTGCCCAACAGTGGCTCCTCAAGTGGGTACGTATGTATTTTTGCCCATCAATAACATAAGATGTGTAAAATCACATTTACGGTTTTAGTCACAGTTACCGCGATTTCGCTGCTTTCTCATGCCTTTGTGGTTAGTTACGATAGCCAAGCGAACCACTGATGCGGCGGTCGATCAGGTTATACTCTGACTTACATTTGAATCATGATGTTTTCACGCAGGAGGAGGCTGTACGGATGATAACACTCACTGTGACTACTGGGCAAGAACTGGAGAATGCCAAAAGAATCGTCCCTACATGCTGGCGAACTGTGCACGATCGTGCAATGCCTGTCAGACAAGGACGAGCGCTGTTGGTAGGTATCAGTGTGGTGCTTGATATTGACATACCGGTTGTGTCGCCGGAATCCCTTTTGGCTGGTCGAAATAGCGTGGCGAAAGAAATGTCTTTCAATCCTCGAAAATCCCGTTCACACCTCGATTCCGACCAGCCTTGACGGATTCCGGCGGGCCTATTGTCAATTTCCGGCGGCCATTACCGGTATATTCATTTGAATAACCACACTGTCACTGGATGTGTAAATGTATTTTTGTTCATATTCATGCTTATTTATATCTATCATGGACCTTAATATACGATGTATTAAATGCAAACATGAAGAGCTTTGGCCACGAAGTACAAAATGTATTTTGTCAGAGCAATTTAAGTTAGACAACAACACAACATTCATCTTTTTCAATTCATGCATTGGCGTGATATTCACCATATTCATGTACAAATGCACCAAATTGGTATATCATTTTAGTAATTTTCAATCCTTTTCTCCAGTCATTTCATGTACGGACCATAGGTCAACAGACTGTCCGCAGTGGGCAGGACGAGGATTCTGCTCCGCCACACAGTTTGTAAGCTACATGAGAACCAACTGTCGGAAGTCGTGCAGGATTTGTACTGCCAGTGCGGGGTATTATGGGTAGAGCCTTGCTGCATCGTATCGCGCAGGCAGGGATGGGATATCTGAACTTTTGGAAGGAGAATGGAATTGCCGCGAATAGCGGTGAACGCGACCTCTTGCAGGGCCTCGTGTTCTGCCGTGTTTTACAAATAAGATCAATAAAAGAAGTTTCAATATCTCGACTAGAAGGCGACTGATGTGTTGATAGACATTGATTGGGCAGGCGAATACGCCCAGACTTTTGACTGACTGGTAACAGTATGCCGTGGTCCAGTCCCACCACCTATGGCCATCAGTATGTGTATGGAAGTCTGTCGTTCTACAGGCATTGCGAAGAAACTGAACGCTGTAGGATGGTACTAAAAAAAAGTGCATCTAATGCGTGTTATGATAGGGGGACGAAACAGTGTCACAATGATTCGATTATTCGATTGGAAATAAACTTTTCATTTATTCCCATCGTGTTCGGCTTTTTTGTGACTTCAATCTGCTTGCGTGTAGTTGATTTCGCATGACTTCATCTGTGAATACCCAGGTAGATGACAGGGATGTGACACAAATCCGGTTAACATGAATGGCCGGGGCAATGGGTGATATGAATGAAGACAAGCAAATGCTTTTATCTAAAACTCCATGTACATTTACACTTGGCCTTTCTGTACAAAACCGGAGTAAAAGCATTTGCTAGTCTTTATTCATATCACCCATTGACAAGAAGAACAGCCAATTAAACTGAAGTCTCCAAGGACAATTCCCGTATCACGGAACCGTACTGGGACGAGTACCGTGAATGCCAAACCTTGGTGGTCAAGACGCCTAACGGAAAGCTGCCCCCATTCAACCTTGCAGAAACGGTGTGGCTGACTCGTCCACAAACACTTTGTTTTTGGCGACATTACTTCTACTATGATTACATAGTGTCCTGTTTATCATCCGGTCGGGATTATCACACGGCAGATATCGTTTAAATAGCCAAGGTCTAAATCCGTGATAATTAGCGGGCCTAGTAATCATGCAAAAGCCAATAGTCATATCATCATATATGGACACACAACATAGTGGACATGGCAGAGGCAAAACTAACACCGGTTATTCTTCTCTTCTTTTTATTCGCTCTCACGTTTTCGGTAAGTGTCATCTCTCACTTGTCGAAGTCCTCTCCAACTTACACCTATTGACCTGGTCGTTTGAGCAAGTTATGTCAATAACCTGGCGTTCACTTGAACTCTGCGCTGTCTCCCTCAGTGAATTCCATGTAGGAGTAATGGCTGTCTTGATTCGAACGACCAGCCTCTGTCACTCAGACTCCACTAACCTCTCCAAGACATGACCGATGTTCAGGTTAGAGTCATGACTGTCAGTCAATTCTTCAAAAGTTGAAACAAGAAATATAATTCCTATGTCATCTTGATCTAAAGGCCAAGCACTTCGGTAACAGTTTGACTGCAATATGATGCATTTAAGGTCGTTTTCAATATCTGTCAATAGGTTCTTCTTGCGGATTTGTTGACGAGATGTGTAACTTTGGGTAATGATCGCGTTCTCGTGCCTGACATTAGAAAAAGGTAATACACGGTTTACAGTTAGAGTGTGATTGGTGCCTGCAAAACCAGGACTGTTAATAACCGACACCGACTGCTTAAGGCTTGTACCACATTGTGTGTTTCAGCCGCCAGTTGTCGCCTTCAGCATCGATGAATTGATCACGGATGCGGCTACATCAAGTGAGTTTGATATCCGTTTGTAAAATTCCTTGGTAGAAAAACTACATCTTTTGCTGGCTCTGTTAGGTGATTGGTCCTCACTCTGACGCTACCTAGGTCCTTGGACGATAATTCTCTCGGGAACAAACTTGCGTATCTTTGATTGGACAGTACATGTATATGTAGTTTACGACAGAATGTCTCACCAAATATTGTTTTTGGGATCATTTTATTGAATTTTCATTCCAGCTCGGGCTTTAGATGACTTCGTGCCTCTTGGTGATGAACCCGAGTTCATGGTGGTCGAGTTAGACATCAAGATCAGGAGAGAAGAATGGGAGGAAATTACAAGAGAGTAGGTCAACGGAACCCCACCGCAAGCAGCCAGTGGGATATAGATCGACAAAATAAGCTTTAAATTGCTTGTTGTAGGAAAGCTGACCAGCCTGAGAAATTATTAAACAAACGATGATGGAGCATTTTGTCTCAATTACAGCTCATTTGCAATTTACCGATCCAGTAAATGAAATAAATGAATGATTTCTTATTGTAATTTTTAGGAGGGAAGAAGCTGTGACACGCGGACGGATCGGGGATGTGCGCAGGCGCAGACGCAAGAGGACTAATGCAATCAAGGACAAGCGATGGACAAACAAGGAGGTGCCATATCTCATCTCAAATATCTTCAGTAGGTATACGCACAGACGTCAGTGAAACATGATCACCGGACAGAGAAACTACGGAAACAACAAAAACATAAGAAGTCCAACTTCGACTTCTCCGCCTCCTCCAAACACATACCCAGTCTGTTGCTCATCTGTCGTCACCGTTCCCCTCTAGGTGCCTTCCTGTCGGTTTTGGCCAATACGATCTCGCTACATGTGTTGTGTTTCCTGGGCCGAAGTAGCACTCACATAGAACATCAGATAGGGCCTCCGCCAATACTGACAGGAAGGTCGAAACATCGTACCGGTTCTTTTACAGTGGCGTAGATGGCAGTTGTTCAAAACTAGATCTATGTGTTGACCGTATCAGTTTGTATTTCCATATTCTATGACTGTTCTTTTGCTGGTCTTAGTTGTGTCTCCTGTGGTTTATGGAATAGCGGTTGGCGGCGATGAAGAATTCAGCTTTTGTCTGATTTGATAATGAGATTGGAAGTCTGACTCACTTTATTGCTGGTTTACTTTCAGCTCAGGACCAAATATCAGAAGCCATCTCAGCCATCGACGACTATGAGCGAATGACCTGTCTCAGGTTTAGACCATCAACAGACGATGACGTCAACAAGAAGAGGCTGTTGTTTTCCAGCGGTGATGGCTGCCGGTCTAATGTCGGCATGCAAGGAGGGGACCAATCTATTGAACTTGCCCCGGGATGTAGGAGGGTAAGTCCGCGACTTCTGCCGGTCCACCCTTTCGTCGCTGTTAGCAGAAAACTAGCAGAACCAGCAAAATTCAAACGTATGTTGACTCCATCGTTTGTCTTAATGTAAATGGAATTGACTTCTATTGAATTAAATTGACATTAATCATTGCTTACTTTTCAGAAAGGAATAATCATGCACGAAATTGGCCACGCGGTTGGGATGCATCACGAACATACGCGACCAGACAGGGATAGTTACGTTGATGTCAAAATGAACAACATCATTGCAAGCAAGCGGCCAAACTTCATGAAGAAGTCAGGTCTGTTCATCGATGACCATGGCATTCCCTATGATTACCTCAGCATGATGCATTACGGTGAGAGGGTAGGTGGCAGATTTCAAAGTATAGTGTAACTTGAGACCAACTAGAACTTTCCGATCTCACTTGAAACTTACCTTATGCCGGGAACATTCTCACCCACTCAGAGTTCTCGTCAGTGCTGTCATCTACGGCTTGACTAAGTGTAACCTTTATTTCAGCATTTCTCTTTCAATGGAAAATCAACGATTGTGACTAAGGACCAAGCTTTTCAGAGAGTGATTGGTCAAAGAGAAGGTTTCAGCTTCAGAGATGTAAAGACAATCAATCTTATGTACGGATGCGGAAGTGAGTACAAGAGAGAGATATAAAATAATAGAGAGGGAAGCGTCCTAGTCACAAAATCGACATCAAGGTGCGCTAGATTTTGATTATCGCGGGGTATTTTGCTGAAGTTATACAGCCATTTGTATTGATTTTTATCAAATAGTTATCTATTTACCAGTTTTATGTATTGTTTCTGTGTATTCTTGCTTTGTCTATGTTTGTTTTTCTCTGTACGTCTGCTCTTTTTGTTTATGTCGGGTTTTTTATGCATTTTGATCGTCAGGTGAATGTCCCAAGAAGACCTGCCCAGGTGAGGGATTCGTCGGCAAGGATTGCAAGTGTTGGTGCCCCTCTGACCTTGAACTTGATGTCGTGGAGGAGTGCGGCCCTGACGTTCCGTCCGTTCCATCAACGACGACCACAACAGCTGCAGCACCTTCAACAACAGCACCTGGTAGTGAGTATTCATATCAACAATAATCATGTTTTACAGGTGACCATATGAACCAAAAGTATACCACATCGAGTAATTGAATTTTGGTTGCATCAAAATGACCTACGTGTATTCTCCTGATTTATTGTTTGCAATTGCGAAAAACTTAAACAAATCGTATTCAACCCATCCATGAAAATGCCTTTATAAGTGCCAGTGGATTGAATCTACTCTTCTATTAGCCTTGTCTTGTCTCCAACAGGTTGCGCAGACGAACCGCGTTACAATACCCAGTGCCAGGGGTTCGTAAATAGAGGCCTTTGTACCGGACGATATGAAAGGTTTATGCACGGCAACTGCAGAGCTTCTTGTGGACTCTGCGGAACGACAACACCAACAACACCAACAACTACTCCAACGACAACACAAACAACTACTCCAACTACAACACCAACAACTACTCCAACGACAACACCAACAACTACTCCAACGACAACACCAACAACTACTCCAACTACAACACCAACAACCACTCCAACGACAACACCAACAACTGTGGGTGAGTAGTATTTGTCATGCTTGTGAAACAACTTTTTATATAGCCCTTGATTTCAGAAATCGTATACAATATGCCGATATTGTAGCTTCATCTATCTGTTTCCCCCTTCCCCCACTGACCTACTTCTCCAATCTTCTGCTATGCCCTAATATAGAGTCAAATCATAGCGCAAGTATCAGTTGTCACGTGTCGCAGTGTGCCATACCAAATCCAATTTAAGTCGTCATCCTACTTGGAAAAGTATTTGAACTTGTAGTGTAGAAGGGTCCTTTGACAAGCGGCGTCTAATTACGATTGGCTTCTGGTGCAGCATGCAGCCGCAAGGGTAATGTAATCTGCAAACAAGTGCTGGTCTCCTTCGCGCTGTGCATTCAAAACTTTCTCCCAAATACATTCATCTGAGTTTTAAGCAAGTGATTTATTCCAGAATCGTTTGACCTTGACGGCTACACTCATCGACGGGGCGATTGTCCAGGAAACTTTATCAGACGCTTGCCATCCACCCTCTCTCAATGTGAAGACAAATGCAATGCGGACAGTACTTGCAATTCGTTCTTCTACAACAGTCGCACCGAAGGAACTTATTGCTATTTGCTGACGAGACAATGTCTCGGACAACTTGGCAATACCAACCTGACGAACTATCACGTCTACATTAAAAAAGGTGAGTCGAGTTGAAAGAAACTGTTTTAGCACCCAAAATGTGACTCCCTGCTCGTTAATCTTCGACTAGAAAAACTGTTGTGGAACCCTGCTGGGGTAGCCGTCTATCTGTTGTCCCTTCGACCATCGAGTAAATTGTCCCATCTTCCGCTACGCCCAACGAGTCAAATAACAGTGCGAGTTTCCGTAGCATATAAGACCACATGCGTTGTCATCTACATAAAAGTCTTTATAGTGCTACATCCGTGACATACATTTCTAACTTCAACCCAAAATGACATCGCCAACAATTCAAGAGCACACCAAAGTTCGCCTGCAAGTAGTTGAGTTCTTGCAGTTACGAGAAGGCATCGTTGTTGCATTAAGACCTGCCCATGTGACCATACAATGTGTTCTTGATCATGCTCTTGCAGTTTGTCCGCTCCTTAACTTATTCAATTCTTGATCCTCCCCTGCAGGCAACTGTACGGATAATAACACAAGCTGTGACTACTGGACAAGAGTTGGAGAATGCCGAAAGAATCCTCGCTACATGCTGGTGAGTTGCGCAAGATCGTGCAATTCATGTCCAACCACTAGGCCAGTCCCGAAGAGGCCGACCACGGTGAAGCTAACCACGAGGCAAACCACAAGGCCAACACCGGCGAGGCCAACTCGTGCTTCTGTCAGTAGGTATACTTGGCAGTCATGGATTGGACTACCGAAATCCAAAGGTTCCGCTACGTCTTCAGTTCTCTACACCATTCATCTGGTTTTGGAGGATGGTGAAGGGCTACTTTCGCATTATCCTCCAGTACCTTCTTGGTGTATAGTAATCGAAGATGCTTAGTGCAAGAAGGTCGTCATCGCAAATTGACGAGTTAGTAACTCTGTTAGACGATGACGAACATGCTTGGCAGCAACGAAGCCTTCTCCAGGTCTGATGTGATGGCACGGCCAATAAACCAGTATAAAGCACTGAACTCAGATGTTCTCACGCCTTTTCTGTCGGCCTCAATGTGTTTTTGTCCGGTATCTTGAGATGGAAAAAAGCACTTGACCACTGTCTATCTTGTATTAGAATCTTCAGTCTGTTATTTCTTTCCCCAGTTATTTCATGTTGGGATACAAATCCAACAAACTGTCCCTCGTGGCTGAGGAATGGTTTCTGCACAAACCATCGCTATGCCAGCTATATGAGAAGTAACTGTCCGCAATCGTGTGGACTTTGTGAAGTACCGATCAATATGATTCCGCCGGCAAGACGAGGTAAGAACCCCAAGAACATGAAGGTTGGAGGCTGTCGGTTGATGTTGTAATTCCATTTCGCCTCTCGGACTCCGTTACAGGGGAGCTCGGTTCTACGGACGGAGTACCTCTGATGGTTCAGAATGCATATCCATCACTTTGACTTCTCCTGGAAGGAGAGAGCTAACATGTAGGCCCAACTCGGAGGCGCTTTGGCCGAAGGTTTCGTGCTCCACCCGAAGGTCTCGAGTTTAGTACAGAAACCTAACAGCTGTCCTATCCCACCTAATATTTAACGAGTCTTCGCATAAAACATGCTGTAAAAACCAGCTTTGACGGTGGTTTCGTTCCCTTGAATCCAACATATGCAATTCGATCGCACCGGTTCATATCTCGATCGATGGCGCGAGATCAACGAGGCACTGCATAGAATATATGCAAATGAAAACTTCGTCAAAATCGAGGTGTGTTGGAATCTTGCCCAAACTCTGCATAAATTACTGTTTCAGATTGTCAGGATTTACGCCCCAGAGATGAATGTGAGACGTGGAAAAGCTACCAGTATTGCGCGCGCACCAAAAACGTCGGGTTCATGAGACGGAACTGCCCACTGACTTGCGGTTTCTGTGCATTGCCAGCAACAACAGCTCGAAGAACAACAAAGACGACTACAAAACCACCACCTACAACAACAACAACAACAACAACTGACCAGGCAGTGGTTGCGCTTATTGAAGGTTAGGTCAAATTATGGCTGCAACTGTGGTATTACGGCCGCAAGTTACCCTCTGTGTCCACCACAGTTTGGGGTTGTATTCGATTCCCTCTACTGGAACAAAGAACGATGTTCTTCAACGATCAGAACATCAACGGATGCGTTCGAAGGGCTCTTCTTGCTTTCAAATCTCACGCTACCTCGGTTTGTGGGATGAAGAATTCGTTAACAGCGGGGGTATCTAGAGAGTTTATGTAATAAGAGATCTTCACAAGAACGGAAACAACATCGCTAACACTTTTGTTCGTATCAAATACACTTATATACTGAATTCAAACGTCTTATAACCAGCGTTCCATGAACACTCTACTTTGAAAGAATGATGGGATCGAGAGAACGTAGAGTGAATTGCATGCCTATTGCCTTTGCCCCTTGTACAAGTCCTCCAGCCATAATGTTTAGCACTTGTCTGGTCGACACCAAACGAAGTACTCATAAATGATGATATCAGCGTAAAATGAACGTATTCATTTGTTTAATTATAGAATGCGAAGACAAGAAATCCAGTTGTGAGAGCTGGGCCAACGCAGGTTTTTGTAATCCCGGAAACCAATACGAACGGTTTATGACGAAGAACTGCCCAGTGTCCTGCGGATTGTGTGCCGTCAGTGTCGAAGACCAAGGTAGGGCAACGTTGTTCTTCTGACATTCTTGCAAGTTGTAGCTTGTCACTACGCTTGGGCGCCAATTTGGGATATTGGCCTTGGGACTTGCTATCAAGCCAAGGAAACACCTTTGCCTTCAGGCTTTTCAATCTCCCCTCCCCTCTCGCATGACGCCGAAATGAAAAGCATGACTGAATTTCAGGATAGTCTGAGCAATGAGTCTATCACAAGCCTCTCATTTTTCCCAGTTAGGCTTTTTTTGTATAGACAGTAGGTAGGCCTACAAGGTTTTCTGGCTCTTCGTCGGAAATGTCAATCGAGGTCAAATGAGGTTAATATGACATAGATACGAAGCAAAGTGTTACATGTAATAGAGAGTTTGACTCATCACACCACCGCAAGCAAAAACGCGAACACTTTTAATCGTATCAAATACACGTACATGTGAAAATTGAATTCAAAAGTATTATAAACAGCGTTCCCAGTGAACACTCTGCTTTAAAATGATGGGAGAGAACGTGGAGTGAAGTGTATGCCTTAGCGTCCTTATACATGTATCAGGTTCTCGATCGTTTTTTCCAGAATCCGCAGAAATCAGTGATGCTGTCAGTGCTGAGATTGTCGAAGGTGGCGCTGAGGAAGGCCAAGGTCAGAGTGGGGTCAGGGTCGTCATAACCCGTAATGGCAAGACGGAAACGAAGTTCATAACCACGGATGACGTGACCAGGTTCGCGGACAGGCTCGCCAACGCTCAAGGTCAGGGTGAAGTGGACAGGTTGCTGGGGCAAGTGCTTGGTGGAGCGAGTGGATCAGCAACAGGTGACACACGTCGCCATACCCAAGGGACCCGCGTGACCATCACGCGCCGCAAGAGTGTGCGTGGGTCAGACGGTGCGGTTACCGAGACTGAGAGCACGTGGACTGGCTGGGCGGGAGCCAGTCAGGAGAATGGGAGGGGTAGCAGGCGGAGGTCACGAGAAAGGTCATCGCGAGAACGGGATGATTAATTTCACATACTAAAGGAACCTCCGACTGAACAGTAACATACGAAGTCAAATTCCTCTTTGAGGATATGTGGCGAATGTAAATACAGTAACGGGTTTAGCTGTCAGCGTGAACTTATGTAAATGAAAGTTAAATGGCAGTTGATGTGTAAAATAACATAGGGCCTATTGATAGGCGAGATGAAAACGAAACTATTGTTTTTATTAAGTTTTATTGTCTCGTACAGTGAAATCAGATTTGGTTTTACAGAACATAAACTCACTGCTCCAATCACGACAAAATGCGCGCCAGAGTCGCGTCATCTGGCGACGAGATCCTTATCACTCTTCCTCAAAATCATCACCTTCTTCGCCGTCATCAAATAACATTTCGGCTAGTTTCTCCAGGCCAAATTCGGTACCAAATCCAATGCCTGCCTCAACCGCGCTGTTCATAATGGTCCCTGTAAGGTATGACATATGCTTAGGTTGACCGCATGCTGCCCAGTTTTCCTAACGAAGACGTATTCGGGAATAGAATAGGTACACAGTCCAGCTTAAAGCTGACATAAAGCCCCCAGCGGCCAAGTTACAAAACACAAACGCCCCACCACCAAATGACCAACAGCACTTTGAAAAAATAGCAGACACCGTTGACTGGTCTCACTTAAGCGTGAAGGTTTTCGTTGGCGTATTTTGATTTTACTTCCGCTGCTACCTATGACGCTCGGTTCCTGCAGGACCACAGCTCAAAACCGCGCTGATAGAAAATTCAGCCGATGAATCATGTCAATTGTCGCTTCTTGAACTTGGTTCAGTATGTTAACGCCAAGACCCGCTGTGCTGTTATTGGTGATAAAAAGATGCAACTATGGATAAGGTGTCGCCCTCCCTGCGAAATTCATTAAATATCTTGAGGTACCTGGCCCATCTCGACTTCCTGAAAATGCCAGGATTCTATTGGACCCACCCACGAAGTACGCGGTGATAAACATTTCGACGTTACAAATTGGTCTGGACATTATTTGTTGTAACAGGCCCTACCTGGTAACTCAGAAGCTCCTGACCTGAAACTATCCTTCAATCCGTTCATGAATCCTCCCCCGGACGTGTCCCCGTCTGTGGCCATGTTCATGTTGTCGGGGACGGAGTCGAGCCGCGGCCGACCATCTGATTGCCCGCTGTCTGACTTGCTGCTTTTTCTACTGCTCGAACCCCCACTACTGTCTGATCGTCCGCTGTCTGACTTGCTGCTTTTTCTACTGCTCGAACGCCGACTTCCCTAAATGAAAACACCACTTATATGACTTATAATCGCAAAAGGTCTAGTTGTTGAAATTCAGTTGTTAGTACCCCAAACAAATAAAACAGTAAACCCGAATCACCACATTCGGTTTAAGCCTATCGACCCCCGTGAAGGCTGTTTCGTGGAAGTTCCCATTGGAGTGAAACATTTTTATTTTTATTTGTTTATGGGAGATTGTCGTGTTCCAACTCACCCGTAACTTGAGCTTCCTCTTGCTGACGTGCACGTCCTCATCTCTGCCCTTCCTCACTGGGCCTCCATCATCAGAGCCGTAGACCACCACCACTGCTAAAGAAAAAGACAACTGGTTATGATGTCATCAAAAGAAGAGCCCAGACCGACCTTAGTCGACAATGTGCAAAACACTCGTTCATCAGAGGTTGAGTTATTTACTGGTAACTTGATAAATGATACAACACACAAATTCCTCAACAAAAGCAAGAGCATTTGTCGCCACAGAAAGAAACTGACTTACCAAGCAAAACAGTCACAAGGGCGACAAGTACCACTTTGTTCATCTTCGAGTTCGTCGAATGTTTTCCGAGTCTAATTAGGGAGTGGATCAGGCACGGTAAACTGATAGCGCTTGGCCCTGGCTCATCTTTTATACTGTAACTAGCGCACACTCCAAGCAAGGATGATGATGATCTTCGTGTGTCTTTCCTGTATAAACAGAAGCATCCGCATCCTGCAAACAGACATTTGGTGTTGTCTTGCACCAGGTGTGGTTGCAATAACGCGAGCGGAAATTAATCGAGGGTGATTTATGATTGGTCCGATCTAAGTATGCAAATGATGCAAGTAGCAAATCAAGGTTGATTCATGATTGGTCACATCTTATTATGCTAATGATTCGAGCAGCAGTGGTAAAGAGGAAGCAGCAACCAACCTTCTGTTGACTGATCGTGAAGTCACACGATGAGAGAATCATTTTAATCTGTCAAATGAAAATATATCTTTTCATAAAATCAGCAATATGTTATCATAGTGGCATTTGAAATATGATTATGAATATCATTTGGAGGTCCAAATCTAGTTCAACACCAAATGTCAACATTCAAACTTATATGAATATTCTGCTGGTTAACCCTTTCGCTACCATTGACCCGCAGAGCGGTGCGAGGTTGGTGCTGTTTGTCTTGGCTACTCCCACTTTAATGAGGTGTTCATTGCCTTAAGGTGAGGGTATAGGCCTTTAGTATAGAAACCTGAATTTTGAATTATTAGTTACGGACACGAGAAATGAATGCAGAAAAATCAAGTTGCCCTGACTGAGTCTGAACCACCGGTCTCGCTATCTCCTCTGCAGTGGCTGTTTCACGATGTCTAGTTGTTGGGTCTTTTAGATGGTAGATCTTTTATAGGATGTGTGATAAAAACATTCTTTTGAAAATTGTCTAGCCGGGACGGGTCCGGATATGTCACAAAAGTGATTTTAGACCAATGACAAGAGTTTTCTATTGACTTACAGACGCGAACCAGGTCAATGGCTTATAGATGTATATGCGATGAGTTGATATATACTATTCCATAGCAAATCTGCAGAAGTTGTAACAAAAGACATCGTATTCTCAGGATATCAGACCCTTCGTTGTGTCTTTACTAGATTACTTCATCACCGGTAATCAGTTCTGCAGAGGATATCAGCGTCCGTGGTACGCCCCCACATCAGTAATCAGTTCCACAGAGGATTTCAGCGCCAGTGGTACGTCCCCACTTCTTTAACCAATTCTACAGGGGATTCTAACGCAATTGGTACGTCGCTACTTTTTTGCATCGTCATCAGTGAATTGTTACTTCGTCATTAGTTCCAGCAGTCTTTCAAAATGCATCTGATCACGCTAAGCTTCTTAGGATTGTCATCTTTCTTTGGCCAAGCGTCTGGTGGAAAAATTCTCCTTCTTCCCTCCATGATCAACAGTCACATCCTAATGATGACGTCACTAGTCGAGCCACTTAAGGCTCGAGGTCACGTGGTATACCTTGCCATGGATGCAAACATGAAGCCCCTCTCAGACGTCGAAAAGTCGCATGTCAGGATTATCAAGTACAAATCCGAGCATCCGCCGCTGTTTGAGACCGAGGCATATCAACGAACGCTCTTTGCTCTCGCTTTGGAATGGACTGTTGGCAACTGGATTGAGGCGGCGAAATCAGGTCTCAATGCATTCACCGATAACTGCGAAACGGTTCTCCAAAATAAAAAGTTCTTCACCGACGTGAAAAAGGAGAACTTTGACTTCATCGTAGTTGGCGGACCTGGACCCTTGCGATGTTTGTTTATCATCCCGCACCGTCTAGGAGTCCCATTCGCCAGTCTCAGTTCCGCTCATCTCTTCGACTTGCGGGCAATCGGTATCCAGGCACCATTTCTCGTTCCCGGTTTCGAAGCACATGACCAGACGACCTTGACAATGGCGGGCAAGTTGAAAAAGTTGGCAGTGTACGTTGCTTCCCACACGCTTTTAGAATTAAGTTCTCAGACGTATTCACCTGACAGACCTTTTTCCTCACTCCACGAAGTCGCGAACCGGGCAAGTCTGTTCTTGTACGATACCGCGAGAGTCTTCGATACTCCGATACCGTTGTCCCCAAACGTCATTCACGTTGGAGGACTGACGACTAGAAAACCCGAACCCTTAGCGCCCGGAACGGTCAGAACATTCCTGGATGGCGCTGATGATGGGTTCATTTTAGTGTCCTTTGGCGGTGTAGTGAAGTTCTTTCCGGAACACGTGGTTCGAATCCTCATCGATGCGTTTGCGACAATAAAATTTCGAGTTTTGTTCAAAATTTCCAAATCTGTGATCCCAGATGATGTGACGGTGCCAGGAAATGTGCTAACGCAGAATTGGATTCCCCAGAAAGGTATTTTAGGCCATAAGAATATAAAACTTTTCATAACGCACAGTGGGAGTGGCGGGCAACACGAGGCCCTCTATAGTGCTGTCCCCATGTTAGGTATACCCATCTTTGCTGACCAGATCTACAATTCGCAGAGAATGCAATCAATAGCTTTCGGCCGCCATCTTGGTCTTGACGTCATCAGCAAGGAAAAATTACTTGAACTCATCTACGAAGTCGTGCAGAACCAAACTTATAAACAAAACATCGAGAAGGCCTCCGAACTTTTCCGAGATCAGCCGATGACGCCATCGGAAACCGGGGCGTACTGGATTGATCACGTGATCAAACATGGCGATGATCATTTGAAGAGCGCAACCAACAATTTCAGTTGGGTACAAATCTTAATGATAGATGTTCTCGCTGTTGTTGTGATCATTATTTTCCTATCTGTTTTGTTGTCAGGGTGTGCTATCCGCTGTAGTTACAGACTTTTGTGTCGGAATCGGCAGGAACGGAAGTTGAAGATGAAATAGCCTTACCAGAAAAACAAGTTCATTGGTGGTGAACTCCCCAGGTGAATGGTTGCGTACACATACATGTACATGTGTTATTGTTTATAGAAGCAGAATTAAAATGACTAAATGAAAAAATGTGACATCTCTGAATTATCCAATTATAACGTACGACACCAAAAGGAAGTTGACTGTGTGAATTTTGTACTACAGGAACACGGTGTCTGGGCTGGGTGGCGGTTCGTTTGCAATAGGGGAGGGGAGCGGGTCAATAATGATATAGAGAGGCCCAACTATTTTGGCCTAAAATTTATACCTTTCAGTGTCAATTCATCAAATAACTTTTATGCTACAATAAAAGTACAGGTCTTAGACAATATTACTTGACAGAGAAACAATTGTTTGCTTTGTTTTCATTAAAGGTACATGTACATTTGTCAATGGAATTTAATACGCTGTGACGCTATTTTGCGGGTTTCAGAGTAAAAGGCGGAGTCCGGGAACTCTCCATCTCCTCGACATATTTCGTTTGTATAACCTTCTCCCCTAACTTCAGTGTCTCCTTCATCGCCTCATTCCCTTTGATGTATTCCCTATGCACAAACGGATATACATCCTTGAGAGCCTCACAGGGTATCTCAATCCTTTTCCGACCCCCACTTTCTGTCCTATGATCATAATTCCAGGTAGAACAATGTGAGGGGTTAATCCAATAGTATTGAGGTAGTAGTATCTTAAGTGCGTTCTTCGGCGCGTTTATCATAACATTTTCAAACGGACGTTTATGGGTTGGAAAAATGTCGCTCTTTTTAAACTTGTACTTATCCATGTATTTCAAGTTGTCCCAAATTTTGTCACCATTTTCTACAAAGAATAGGATGTCTATAAAAGGCCAGCGGTGGTTGGAGTCCTTGATCTTTACCTGGGATTTATTTGAGAACATTTTGATGATGGGGTCGCCATCATGGCCGACATACTGCGGCTCCATTGAGAGGAACTTCTTCAACAGCCCGGGCTTCTGGGAGTTGTTTACCAGAATGTCAATGTCATCATCCCAGGGGACGAAACCATGGTGACGCCACGTGCCAACCAGGGTACCGCCATAAGCGAACCATATCAAGTTCAGTTCCTCAGCAATTTTCATGAATGTCCGTAGAAGATCTAACAATACTTCCCGGTACTCTTTGGCCAATTCCCTCCCCTTGATCTTCATTATTTTCATGGCGATGTCTTTGTTTACATGCGGCTTTTTGGTTGTAACTTTCGTTTTTGCCTTCGTCGTCGGTTTCGCAGACGATTTTGTAGGTTTTTTGGCTGTTGTTGGTGTCGTTTTAGGTAGAGTTTTCGGAGTAACCGTCCCATTTGATGTCGAAACGTTTGCTTTAGGAGCCATGTTCGATTTATTCTGCTGAGAGGAAGTATTTGTTTGGTGAAAATGGCCATCGAAGTTCAATGAAAAAGAGTTGAGCTGCTTCAGAACTGTAGGTCGAATTCCCAGCCGAATGTCCAAGCAACCGTAAATGAACAAGCCGGCAATTAGGAGGAAGGCCAAGGTGCGCCACCTAACGGGATGACCTGAAAACGAGAATGAAATTATGTCATCGGAGACGAGAGTCGCTCAACCACTCTCTTGCATTACATTACAGAGAGTCAAGACCTCACGAGTCGAACTGTGCGGCGTGAGCATTTCGTTTCTCCTTCCTCCATACGCGTTCCCTTCTCGGCCACTCCCTCTCTGTCTTTCCATTATATTTTCCCTTCTTTCACACCGGCGTAGCATCTGTGGTTCTTCCCCAATTTTCAGTGTTTTCACCAATTGTCCTCCTATTCACTATATACATCAACCATTCAAAGCCTGGTCTATTGGGAAACACTGGTGCACAAGATACTTCACCGGCTTTTGACACACAAACTCTGCCGCCTACTTTCCGATATATTCCACCCATTCTCGCATTTCTAAAACAGTATAATTCGGTCATATCAACACCCCAACGTAACTCAAGTCCCAGACCACAGTTTCCTCCCCATTGCTACGAATGAGTGGCACCGAAGAGCTCTTAAAAGCTCTTGAAGAGCAGGCGGCAGATATCTCACGATGAGGTTTTTACAAGCTAAATAAAGTTTGAATAATACCTGAACCACCTCATTGAAAAGTGGAACATGTTTTTAGATAAGCGGTTCGTCGTGCCTACCAGTTGCGAGTGTTATAATTGATATTTGCGGTGAATATTGGTATAGTGATTTTTTGTCATAAAAGAAATAATATTGCCATAACGTTTAAGCAATCCAACATGCCCAATACATCACCAAGTTTCACGAGAACAATCTAAAATGTTCAATATAGCACTACTATTTGCGAAGACAAAACAATTTAATTATGCTTTTGTTTAAAAAAACACGCTTGGCTATATGGTGAAGCAGAGTCCGATGCACAATATTTTCCATGACTGAACACGCCATGAAATAGACTATCTTAGCCGGACCTAAATATTCAAGCCGAAGAGTAAAGACGACTCAACAAATAAAACATTGATTGCTATGCTTTGTAGTTCCTACATAGGTCATACCTAAAATCATAAAATAGAACTTTTATCAAAATAATAATTTCAAAAAATAACAATTTTTGAAGTTCAAAATTCTTTGTCTTTCTCAATTCTTGATGGAAGTAACCAAATTGGAAATGCTTACCTTCGAATGTCATTTCTCGAGCGGCGGAGGAAGATTTCATTAAAAATCTCACAAAAAATCACAGTGAATATTCCTAGTCAAATTCCCCCAACACTAGTCTCAGATTGTGACATAACATAGACAAATACACGTTTGCTTAGCGTTGTCGCTAGAATTATGCTTTCAGATCAAAGCAGATGAATTCTCAAAATGCTGTGTGGTGTTTACTGGTGGGACGGTCTCGATACATCAACTGTACATGTGTCAGTGTTGCGTTTCGGTGCGCCCCAACCTGGATAATCAATCCCCCAGCATGCCGAGATGCAAGACCAGGCGTTCCAACTTGCCGAGCGGTCCTGCCCTGGGAAAGGATAATTATTTGGAATAATGTTAGAAAAACTGTGTTGCTGGAGTCTTTCAACGAAATAATTTGGAAGTAAGTTATGTTCTTCAGAGACAATTTGCATGATATAGGCCCAAGAGGTAATGCACCGCCAGTGGATAGCAAACAAATTGCAAAACATGCTAGTACGGAGGACAGAAAATTTCGAAATCAATGCACTACGTAAATATACGAATGCATCTAATAAAGTCTTCCGTAACCATGGTTACCTGAATGCGGAAATACTCTGTCCAAAATGGATTTAAGAAAAAACAAACTTTGAAGAAAATGGCCCAGCAGTTTTCGCAGAGCAGCCCAAAAGTTCAATGACATTTACTTATGAAGCCTACTGTAACAGTGTGTACCGTATCGATGGTGTGACAGGGCGTCATTTTCCTGCGTATTAATCGCCACTAACGGGGGACTATTTTGGTTGGGCAAGACCATGCAACACCATTCCGCGGTCTCATGGAAATGTGACACTCCGCCCTGAGGCCTCGCGAGTCTTTCAAACATTTGCATTTGTTCTCTAAAGTAGCTGTGGGCACACATAATAAACGAATTTTGATCAAAAATAACAATGGCGGGTATGTTCTCATCAGTTAATCATGAAGTGTTCAATAAATGTGTCACGAGGTACTTGTACACTCAAAGCCAAGCAGAGGCAACCTTAAACATACTTTCCGAAAATTCAGTGTGTCAAGAGGTGTGTTTCCATGCAAATGATGGAACTAAATTCAAACAGACCATATGCTCCTTAAATAAATGTTGAGTGTTGTAAACCCAACCTGAAAATCGGGCAAAAGGTAAAATAATGTGCTGTGTCGCTTTCGGTAACGAGCCAGTTCGCCAACAAATGTATCTCTATCACTAATAGCTCTTTTAAATTTTTTAATTGACTGAAAAGTAACGATTTTAGAGCTATAATAGTAAGGCTTGTTTATCGATCTCGTCGGCTGTTTTCCGTCAGAAGATTTTTTTTAAAAGTGTATAGGAGGATGTAAGTCCTTACGGGCTATACATCATACCACAAGTGGCGCGGAAACGGCCAGTGTTTTACATCATAGCCACCTGCGTTTATAATCGCTTCTATATGCGACTAAAGGATCCCTCGTCTGTAGGAAAGACAGGTGTGCAAGGGATAGTAGTCCTAGGGCTGATAGTCCGTGTAACAATAGCCCGCATTGCTAAATGTTTTGGTTAGGGTTAGCGGTACAATAGATCATGCTGCTTAATTGGTCAAAATGCTACCGGACTATGACTCCGGGGGACTATATCCGCTGTCACACCGGTAATCACGGGGTTTAATATTGACTCGCATCTCCCTGCAACCTGGGATGACCACCGCAATCGAGCGAGTATCGTCGCATGCGATTTACATCGGGGCGCTCCATGGCGGATGCTTTTCTACCAGAACTGAGAGTCCCGATGCGAAAAACAGCACAGGAATTTATCGATTATAACCATAATCTCCAAGTGAACGTATTCTATTTGCCCCGCTTCAGCCTGAAGCTGGTGTCAGGAGAATGTTTGCTTTCAAGATTCGACAGTCGAACATGCTTCTCATTAATATTCCTGCTTTATTTACATGGCACTATCTCACTGTTAGCGTGTGAGCGAGAGTGCGATCAGGACCCCAGACTACGGCGGTATCATGTCACTTGTACCGAGGCGGCGGGCACTTGATGACGTCAGGTCATGTGATTAATGGTTTGCATGTATCGGCCTTTGTGCCCTGGCTCTGATGTCATCAGGAGCACCAACTTGGTAGAAACCGAAAGCATGGTAAGACGTCAATTTTCGTCCCGAGTTGAGTTGGATTAAAAGTTGCCCCAATGGAATCGCTTTGACCTGCAAGTTTTCTAATTGACAAGCACGGTTGACAATCGTGCACTTGCTACGTGTATATTAAAGAAAGAAGAGTCCATTTACCAGCTTCTGCCATTGGCCACATTGACTGTAGGTCAGGGGCCGCATATTTTCAATTCTCATTTGCTGCCCTCTAGCGACAGAGGGCATAAATATAACCCCATGTCGATGTTACGTAATAACAGTTAAAAATTCAAATACGTAGCATTGATATTGATCGCATGTAAGAGCTTTATTTTGTTTTCCTATACGTATAACAACGGGACTACACTGTATGCAATGAGTCAATAAATGGGGACTGCATTATAGAGAGATTTAGCAAATGGCCAGTGTGGCAAGGCTAATATCATGGGCTGTGGTGCATCGAATCAAATCAAAGAGGATATC
Source organism: Lineus longissimus (assembly GCF_910592395.1). NCBI lineage: Eukaryota > Metazoa > Nemertea > Pilidiophora > Heteronemertea > Lineidae > Lineus > Lineus longissimus. The sequence goes on from NC_088322.1 coordinate 14,654,275, forward strand.
AACTCTGAAACGCCATTGGTGAAACCTGAAGAGGATGAAAGCTCCAAACAGCTACTGGTGGAGCACGTTGAGGAAGAAGTAAAGTCGGAAGCGGTCAAGGTCAGATACATGTACTGCGTGTTTCAATATAAAGTATTGGCCGGGTCTATTTGGCAAGCCGCTCACCGAACAGGCATCTTTTTTTGTCCTGTTTGGAGAGCCGCTTGCCAAACAGCACTAAAAAGCCACCCTGTTCGGCCAGCCGGGCTTGTCAAACAGGTAAAAAATCTACCCTGTTTGGCGAGCTGGAGACTTTACTTTAATATTAATGAGTTCGGCTCTCCATTCAGGACAAGAAAAAGTCGCTGTTTGGTAAGCCGGGCTTGCCAAGTAGTCACTTCCTAAAGTATTTTGACAATTTCCTGTACAGGTGATTTTAATCTCAATTTATAATCTTATTACTTTAGTAATGACCTGGTAGCATGTACATATGATATGTAAACACAAGTATGTACAAAAAATTATACATGTTATACATAGCAGTGATTTTGTTTTGTTCGGTCAGACAACATAACTAGCCTACGTGCTGACTTGACCATGATAGCCTGGTCCTTGCCAGAGACTTCTCGATCAGATAATCAATACGTTTTAAGATGCATTGATACTTGCACATGCAGTCATGACCAGTGTTAACTTATGTACAAGAACCCTCTCTTGTATCTCTGTATGAAGTTGCTGTCAAGTTCTTCGACATCTTTTCCAGGCCTCGCCCAAGAAAGCATCACCACCTCCTCCTATCGACAACGGGCCGAAACCCGCAGATGGTACCTGGTTCCGCATCCTGTCTGACATCGGAGAAATGGCTCTCTGGGAGGAAGCGAGGGAGGATAGACCAGCATGGGCCAGGTATCTGCAGGAGGCTGAGAGCTTGATGCAGAGGCCAAGAAAGCCTCTTCCAAAGGTAAGAATGACGTACAGATTGGCGTGGTCTATGGCATCAGCCTCATTATGAGACCATCTTGTTAGATATCAACTATAACACATCGTCTGGGTATGTCACTTTTCTGCATTTGCACCAATGCTTCAATAAAAGAAGGAAGAAGCTATACTAGGTTACCGGTAGCCGCTGCAGCCGACTCACGACTCCAAAGTCAATTATTTGAAAAGACTTAATAAGACGCCGAACATAACACTGCATAACCTATTACCAATTGAGTGTAAATAACTTTAAATTCCTTTCATGTCGTCAGGACCTAGTCGACGCTGTAATAAAAGGCGACCTCGGACAACATGGCCTGGCTAAGATCCCAAACATCCAGAACAGAGTTGTCGTCTTCATCAGTTCGACCTTCACTGATACACAGACGGAGAGAAATATGCTTATGAAAGGTAAGCGATGCAGAATACTTCTTTTCGACATCGCCACTCCTTCTCCATATAGCAGAGCCCTCACTTACTCATCTGGCTTCACACTCCTTAGTGTGCGGTATGGTTAACAACGGAGACTAACTGTGCATCAATCTCCCGAATGAGAGAATTGATAGCATTGCTCCGTTACAAAAGAATCTCCTCCTGAGTTAACTGGTAAAACCGGAGAAGAAGCCGGACGAAAACTTGCCTCGTAGAGGTAGCCAGGATGCCCCTAGCGGCAGAGACACTCGGTAAAGAGCAGAGCCCCCCGTAACAGAGATTCCACTGTTGCCCAGCAAGTCTCCGCTTTCTGTTTATCACATCTTCCTTCGCCTTACAGATGTCTACCCGTACATGCGAACCCTCTGCCATAAACTCGGGCTGGACTTTGGAACAGTGGACATGAGATGGGGCGTGACAGAGGCAACGGCCGAGTCACATGGTACAACACAGATGTGTCTCAATGAAGTGGAAAGGTAAGGGATACTTTAGTAGTTCAAGCGTTTCACAGTCACTTAGAAATTATTTGTCTGCCGAAAAGTGCCCTTAGCACCAACTATAAGACCCTTTCTTCTGGGTGTATGGTAATTTGCTTGCTACTTTTTGAACAGGTGTAAGAAGGAGAGTGCCGGACCTGCGTTTCTAGCCATTGTCGGAGACAAGTATGGATTCCGTCCATTTCCGGCAACAATACCGAAGAATCACCTTGACGCCATGATGGAATTTCTCAAAGAAGATGGCGACGATGTGGCCATTTTGGAAGAGCAGTTTCAACTCGATACCAATCAGAAACCAGCGCATTATGTGCTGAAACCTAAAGAATCGAATTCGAAGGAATACTGGGCAAAGTTTGAAACGATAACGGCGTTGCTGCGCAAGGGCAGTGAGGCACTGGAACTCGAGTTGAGGTCAGACTATTATGTTTCAGTGACAGAAGCGGAAATCAAACATGGCGTCCTTGGCAACGAGGACGAAGATCGCCAGGTGATCTGCACACAGCGACATCTAGCGGGCATTGAATCTGCCTTTCACAAGCACCGCAGATTAATCGATTTAGATGCCAGTGAAAACATTGATGAGAAAGCACAAGAATATTTGAAAGCTCTGAAGGACATCAAAATTCGAGGCCACATGGGAGACAGGGCGGCTATCTTGGAATACGACGGTGACCTTGACAAGGTCAAAGTTTGCATTAGGTCTTTCTGTGATCAAATTTGTGAGAAACTAACTCGTGGTGTCTTGGATAATTACAAAGAAAACATGCATAAGGAGACGAACTCCTTGTTTGGAGACATTCTACAGCACAGGTCTCTGGCACTTGACAAGAGCTCCATCTTCGTTGGTAGGAACGACCTTCTGGATGACATCGCGGGCTACATCAAGGCGAAGGAAAGACGCTGTATGCTAGTTCTCCATGGCCAGTCTGGGTGCGGGAAGACCGCGATCATGGCTGTTGCAGCCCAGAGGGCAAAGGCCTGGGATGAAGACGCAGTGACCGTGGTCCGTTTTATTGGGACGACCGGACTTACGTCTTCAGCCAGACAAGTCCTTGCCAGCATATGCTCCCAGGTCACCAGAGCTTACGGGAAGGATGTGAGCACGGTGCCAACTAGTTACAAAGACCTCATAAAGTTCCTCCCTCAGTGTCTGTCATACGCAAGATCAGATGTCCCCCTGTTCCTGTTTTTAGACTCTCTAGATCAATTATCTGATGAAGATTTTGGCAAGAATCTGAAATGGTTGTCGTCATTGAAAGATGAACTTCCCGAACATGTAAAACTCGTTTTGTCAACTCTACCTGGCAAATGCAAGGAAGTCTTAGACAGATTTCTTCCACCTGAATACTTCGTACACGTGAAAGAGTTGAAAGTCCAAGACGGACCTGAAATCTTACGGTTGATGCTTGAAAGAGAAGGTCGGACTTTAACCCAGGGGCAAGAAGGGGTCATAATCGGCGCATTCAAGCAATGTCCGCTACCACTGTACATGAGGTTAGCGGCCGATATGGCGCAGAGATGGCATTGTTACGACGCTGTTTCCGATGATGACCTTGCTCCGACTGTGCAAGGTTTGATAGACAAGCTTTTTGAGAGGTTGGAAAGGACCTACGGGAAGCAATTTGTTCACCGGGCTCTGGCTTATATCACGGCAGCGAAGAATGGTTTGGCACAGACTGAACTTGAGGATATCCTGTCGTGTGATGACGTCACTCTTGATGAGGTGTTCGCCCATTGGACACCGCCAGTCAGGCGCATACCACAGCTTCTCTGGATCAGGATTAGGAACGAACTCGGAATTTACTTGTCAGAGAAAGGAGCAGATGGGGCCACGGTTTACAGTTGGTACCATCGACAATTCTGGGAGGCGGCAGAAAGGCGCTTCCTCGATCACTCACCAGATAGCGCTGGTTCATTTCGAATGGACGCCCATCTTGCCATTGCTGATTATTTCAGTGCAACATGGCTGGATGGGAAGATGCACCATCCGACTAAACCACGAAAAGGGACAGACGACATGTCACCTAGACTGGAGCCGAGACAGGTTCCTCGGCAACCGTTTGTTTACACGGGTGACCGCCAGGGTTGCAGGCAATTGAACCGAAGGAAACTAAGAGAACTTCCGTACCATCTGGTAAAGATGCAAGATTGGGAGCGCTTTGAGAGCGAATTGTTAGAACTTGAGTTCATCGAGGCGAAGTTTGAAGCGGAGCAAGGTTTTGACTGCATCTCGGAGCTCCGAGAGGCTGCAACGAGATCCGGAAACACAAGACTAAAGGAAGCTTTCCGTGTAGTCGGATCTGGCCTCTCCTATCTTCTTCAGGAACCCGATGCTATCTACCAAATCGCCTCCCAACAAAACAGACGAAACACCATACGGAAAATATTTGAGCGCCATCTTGAATCGAATACGTTGCCACGCCCCCTACTACGGGAAACTGTAGAACTGGACTTCGAGGATCCGTGTGAGATGACCTTGCAGGGTCATACGAGTGCAGTTCGCTGCTGTGATATCTCACCCAATGGAGACGTCATCGTGTCTGGTGGTGAAGACGGGACCCTGAGGGTCTGGGATGCCGTGACCGGCTCTGAGACGTTCACCCTCACAGACCTACCGGGGCCAACCTATCCTGCATGCGCTGACCCGTACCACGGGGAGCGGCCATGTTGCTTTAACCACGCTGGGGACAAGATGGCGTCTGGGTCTGAAGATGGCGGATTTCAGATATGGGATCTAGGTGGTTCAATGGTAGGTTCTTCTTCCTCATCCGGCCTCCTTTTCTCTTCTTCTCTCTCCTTTAATAGCGTTTTTTTCTTCTTCGTCATCACCACTTTATATAAAGAGTTAGTTGGCCTTCAGTCGATAGTTGGAGCCGTTGCCAATGCCAATTCCGTAATCTTGTATTTCCAATTCTCGCCGGAGCTGATGATGATGATGATAATGATGATAATGATGATGACAAAATGATAACAAATAACAATCCGAACAAACTAAACTACAATGTATAGTCATGTAGCCAGCGCTGTTTTTTCTGATATCTATAATCTCCTCACGCCTACAGGAATGTGAGCTTTCGATACCGTTTTGATACAAAGTACTGTACATTGTATTTGTATTACAATGATCATATTTTTCAATTCCTCTCCAGATTCTCTCTGAGACACCACACAGAAGTACAGTCACAGCGATCAACTTCTCACCAGACGACAGGTACTTCATCACAGGGTCACGTGACACCTATCTGAAAGTTTGGGACGCCATGTTGAATTTCGCCCTGGTAAAGACCATCAACACTTCCATAGAGATTCTCGCCTCGTGTTTTAGTCCCAATGGCCTTGACCTTGTCATTGCTGGGTGTGGAAGCAGTGTCGCCATGTTGGAGACGTCGACTTGGAGAATGACGGGAGCTAGTACTGGTTACGCTAGTTTGAACCTTTGTGTGGCGTATGCACCAGATGGGAGTTACTTTCTCACCGGTGGGGACGACTCGTCCATCACTGTGTGGAAGCGAATGGGGGATGGCCAGATCATGGCGAGGAGCCGCTTGACTGCGCACAGGGCTTGGATCTGGTGTATCAAATTCGGCCGCGACGGGAAACACTTCTTTTCTTGCTCCTCTGACCGAAGCTTAAAGTTATGGAACGCCGAGACACAGACTGTGATCGCAACTGTCGGTGGCCATAATCATCGGGTCACATGCGTGACCTTGCTACCCGGAATGACCTCGACCTTCGTGACGTCATCACTTGACGGCTCCTTGAAGGTATGGAACTACGATATCGTGTTGAAGGGTGATCTACGTCCTGTCCAGCTACACTACAGACTAACGGGGGTATCTCCCGACGGAAAATACTTGGCGACGACTCAAGGATGGAACAAACAATGCAATCTCTATCTCACAGCAGAAGATGACCGGTTTATCGCGAACACAGCGCCGCATGGTGGCATTGTCAATGCAATGGCATTCTCGGGAGATTCAACGAGACTGGCAACATTAGATGTCGGCCATTTGGGAGCACATGAGGTAAGTGGAATAACTCTTTGGCCCCTTATTGTATTTGCCGATGTACAATTTGGCAATTCTGATTTGTCACTTTGAGAGGTATCACGAAAAAGCGCCAAGCGTGTTTTTTCAGGAAAATGGTATGTTAGAAACAGGCCTGTGGTCTATCATCAAGGCCCCTGTGACTTTTATAATACTAGTTGCTAATATCCCAGGAGCAATAGTCGACTTGGTGGTTGGTCTATTTGAATGTCCTTGACTTCTTTCCACAGGCAGGCTCTGTCACCAAAGCCATCGTCGCCATCACCAACCTCGCCGACTGTACTGTTGCGTGTAGCCGCCTGAACGTGGTGGGACCGAGGGTCATCACTTACTGCGGGAGTGAAAGGATCGCCGTTGGTAAGCGTAAGATAGTAATATTGTCCTTGATAATCCCATCGACCCTTTAAAGGGACAACTTGGTTGTGGACGCAAATTTGGCCGATATACATCCACAAACATGGGCCTTACACTGGTGAAAGCCCTACATTGTATACTACTACAACAGACAGCGGTCCCTGGTGGACATCAGCGACATTATCCTTGGCTCCAACCAGGTGAACTCCATTGTTTTTGTGGCCGGATATACAATTGGTGGGCGGAGCTGGAACTACAGCTTATCTTCTACAATGGCATACATGTAACTCCCTCAGTCCGAGTTGAAAATATAATTCAGCATTTACGTAATTACAGGGACTCATGTAGGTGAAATCATCATGTTTGATGCTCGAACCTTCGAATGCCTGACTAGTTGGCATTGGCAGGCTGAAGGCAGCACTACATCAGCGACCTCTCTCCAATCATTGGCCTACAGCACAAGCTGTCGGCATCTTGCTGGTTGTGTTTGGGGGGAAGGAGAAGATATATCACCTTTAATCAAAGTCTGGGAAAGTGGGTAAGTTTATCTTCCGAACTTGTGTTCCGGTCGTCTGATCGAATTCATACGTAGTCATACAAATACTTCCCTGGCAGATGCCAAACTGTAGCGAGCCTCATACGCACGAAACACGGCTCCCAGGAGCGAGTTTTGACCGACTCGGTCAAAATCCGCGCCGGGGTATAAGCGTTCATTGGTAAATCTTGGCAGTTTCATGTCGGTTTTCATGTGAGCTAAACACCTTGCATTGGCAACATAGCATCCTATTCGCTCCAAACTAATGATATTTACTCCGACCAAATATGGAGATTGTACTCACGACTGATCCTTTTGATATTTCTCTTAACAGTTCCTCCAACTTGGCGCTGGAGCTGACGCTTCCAGAGGAGGACTCTATCAATAACCTGGCCTACTCCCCTGACGGCTCCTTGTTAGCTGCCAGCTTCATCCAGGGGTTGATCCTGATATGGTCCGCCAAAGGTAGGGTGACCGTTCCAACCTCGCCGTGCCAGTTGACAATCATTCCCGATTCCACATTTTAGGATGCTCCCAGTAGGTGAAGCCGTCTGACCCTTGCGCGCAAACTGTGTCCGATCTTCAACTTGCTGTTTTCTAAAATGTTCGCGAACCATCCTGTCCAAATACTTGCCTCTTAAAGGGGGGGGGCTGTAGAGGCAGGGTCGAAGCGATGGAGGGGGGGGGCTTATTGGTAGTGACGGACCTTCAAGAGAAATGACATGCAACACTTGCTGATATACACAGTTTAAGATGTTTATAATTCTTTCTTGTTTTAGGTGCAGACTACACCCTCACCAAGACCATTCGCCCACCTTGGGCCATGAACAGGCCTAGTATCCACTTCTCCCACCAGGGGCGTTACCTCGCCACCGGCTCTGCCGACATGAACACACGAGTTTGGGATGTGAGGAAGAACTTCGAGATGGTGTGCGCCTACTACGGCCCGGTGAATGTGCTTGACTTCAAGGCGGTGAATGAACTCTATTTTGGAATGGCAAGTGGCGAAAAGAAACTAGTGAAATTTGTTGAAAAATAAAGACAATATACACGCACATACACACTGTCTATCGTCTTCATGAATGCTATCAAAGTCGTCTCATCATACCGACCATGGTTGTGGCGTCGTCCTCATAAGACCAACACTCGTGTTGTCTAGACAGGCTCAAACGAGTGACAAAATAAGTCAAATTCCGTATGAATAATTAAATACCATCTTTATCATCGCCACCAGTAAGTAAGTCTGGTCTTCGATCTTCCCGCTCGTGTGCTATGATCTCCCTAAATACTCGTGTGGTATCTACACTCTTAGTCATGTCGCATGAACGTTTAAATTGTATATCGAGAGATAAAACAAAATAAAACCACAGTGTCAAACTACTCAATATATTTCTTTTTTCACTTCCTTTTTTGCCATGGATATTAAATGAAACGGCCCGATGAAACACGGTTAAACACTCACCATGAGACTGTCACAAGGCGACATGCCTGTTGCACTTTGCGATACGGTGAGACACATTGAAATACCATGAAGCTAGCAACTATTCCAATAAGGTCATGACTGGCTGCCTTGAGATAGAGGAAGTCACAGCCAGACCGAGGAGAACCTGGCTGCTACACATTTAGACACGGTGAGACTGTCAGAGCCAGACCTAGGAAGAATTGGCTGCGACCTCGTGAGACACGTTGAACTGTTACAACCAAGCAGAATGGAACATGGAACGTGGCTGCTACACCTCCAGCAATATCGGCGAGTCTGGCACGACCAGAATACGCGGGACATGGTTGCCACACTCTGAGAGAGACACCACTAAAACTTCAGTAACGGACCAAAGGTAGTATAAATGCTTCGAACCGTGTGCAGGGTGAAACAGGCACTATCAGGCCAAAGGGGATATGGCCGCTCTTCGCATGTACCGGGTGGCACAATCAGACTAAAGGTGACATAGGGATATTTCTGACAGTTCCGTTGGTTATAGATTCTCGAAAGCTCTTATCTCTTAAATAAACTAGCACTGCTTATTGGTTTGTCCCATAATCTGATATTTACATGAAGATCAAACTTTCTCCCGGCCTATTCGCGGCATAATCGATAGATTACTTTATAATTTAGGTTAAGCCTGAGAGATTGGGACAACTAACAATAATTTCGCTTCAAGCGATCGAGTGGAAAGTTTGGTTGTACATTTCATCCACATAATTTATTATGTGTGGCCTTTGTTTGGGGGGTACGGTACCAAAATGAATATAGCGTACAATCCTTCTACAATTCACGATATGTGACTCCGGCTGTTGGTAGTTTGTTTGCACAGAGTTCCTTTCTCTTCTTAACTGTGATAAGGAAGTTCCGGTAAACCATTTGTCATTGGTATCAAGTGAACCGCTGTTTGGCCTCCTGATCGTCCTTCTTGGAGGTAACGAACTACAGACAGGAATATTTTTATCTATCTAGAGGGATAGTTCAAGACAGATTTGGAAATAAACCCAACCATGTCGCCCATGAGAATTTCCTCATATGCAATATTGTGGATTACGCTGCTGGAGACAAGTCAGGGTAAGTAATTCGTAGAGAAGACCTTTGTCTGCGAGTTCGCTCATGAAGTGCCCCATCCCTATCTCCATGTTATCCCATTTCCATCCCCACCCCACTGTCTCTCTGGCTTGTCTTCGAGGACAATGGATTCTCCGGTCGCCGACACGAATCGATCGGCTGCCTTTGCTCAAGCCCCGTCATCTACTTCATTTGTCCAAGGACTACCATTTCTGTCGCACCGGGAAGCAACAGCGTTCTCTAGGCCGAGACTCTGAAACTCCGTCTGAGACCGTTGTCTTCAGTATTCGTTTCCGCTTTCAAGGTTTGAAGTGCTACACGTGTGATCGCCGCTTCCACAACAACTGCGACACAGAGAAGGAGGTGACATCATGCATTCCAATCGTTCATGACAGCTGCCAGTCAATAGCAATAAAGTTTGAAAAAGGTATGTCATAGTCATGTCGGTTTTGGTCTGGTGGTGGCTACCTCACTTGCACTGTCCAGTGCAGCAGCCAGGTCTATTCTATTTCTATTTCTCACGATATAGCAGGAGCAACCTTGCCTAAGCCTCACGACGTTTAGCATTCATGTCATCCCCTTTGCTGGGCTAGCGCCTGGGCAATTTCATAGTTAATCGGATCAATCTTGCAGGATCATTCCGCCAGCGCGGACAATGTCACAAGTTGGCTGTTAAAGACTCCAGTCGCCAAACAGAGTGGCTGAACACAGATCCCCTATCAATCCTTCCTTGAGCACCCCGGGTAGATATTCTCACAGTGCATCAGCCAATACACTATGGCACACTGCAATAGAGAGCTTGTTGGGTGAGTCCGAGTGTTTCCACCTAGCAGATTCCGTCTCTTTAAGAACCATTTTCCAGCCAGGACGGCAGCACAACCTGACCATTGTTGAGGCCCATTCGTCCAGCCTGGAAATAGTCACAACATGTCACAATAATGACATGGTACATTGGACAATGTGGATCAAATTTCTCGGTCTCATTTTCCAGGGACAAGGTTCGAAAAGAGATGCACCCGTAAGGCCTCCTGTGACGTTATCACCAAAGAGTGGCTGACCCATGGCTTGTGTAACAGACACATCGGATCAATGTGTGTCCATTGTTGTCAGACGGACAGATGTAACCTGGCGGATCCAACAGACTTGTTTGGTGGGACGGCGGGATTGAGTAATGCTGCGATATCGGTTTTGTTGCCGTTGGCGGTATCGTATGTGATAGGAAACTAATACAGATTATGTAAGAAGACACTCAAGCATAGAACCAAGGCGGCTCAATTCCATACACGTCTGATGCTTGTCTCAAACTTGCCAGCTTTCCTGGCACAACCTAACTAACAGCTTACCCAGTCGCTCCTCTCTTTGATTAGTTGTCACGTCTCAATCGATCGGATGGATGAGATTATGTCGAGAAGATGGGGGTGACTTTAACAACGTATTCCTGCATTGATCTTCTCATGGTGAACTCGGGGGACACAGTGCTCTTAGCCATTTGGACCGGACTGCTAAGTCATTACTTTAAAGTACTAGGGACATCAGTTTTGTACGAGAGGGTTCTGCTCGGCAAGCCACCCGTAGGTTGTGACGGTGTCCCAACACACTATCTCTGTAAAAGACTGGTCGGAGAGACTTGAGGGTGGCTTAGCGGTGGATGAGCCTTGCCCACTTCTCCCTGGTTGTGATTGTCTCATCTATCTCACAGTTTTGTATATATGATGGAGCTGCCAGGTTGATTTGGTCAAAATGTGGCTGTCTCATCGCCCTTACCGTGTCGGTGACCGGACGGGCCTGCCAGAGCCGATTCGATCTGGCTGCGGCGGTCTCACTCTCACAGTTTTGAACAAACAGTGAATATGCCAGGCCAGAAATAACACAGTGAGTTAAGAGAGTCACAGCCAGACCGTGTCAGGCCCGGTGTAGAAGTAAAAAATATCAACCTGGAAATTTGTCCGGCCCTATTATATTCTGACGGATCATGGTATATGGTTCTCTTGAAGCCATGACCGTCTATAGCTTGGAGATTGAAAGCGCACGATAGAATCCCTTGCGACCCGGACACTCTATCCATATCATCTTCCTCCATGGTCACCTAAATCCTACACCCAAATTGTCCCTACAATACACGTGCACGGAGCTTTCTAAGTACGATTCCCTGTGCATGCACACTTCCGACTTTAACTAAATTCTAAGAGAATCAACTCGAATCTCAATACAAATCTGCCATGGCTGACAACATTGGCGGAAAAAAACTATTTCTTTTGACCCTGTTGACCTCGCGTCAAAAACATTTTTAAGGAAGCCTTTCAAACATTGAAATCAACTGCCAACATTTTCTATAAAATCACCGAGCTATATAAATACGATATACTGAGAAAAATGTGTGGAAATATTGAATTATACGATTACCTTGGAACTATTAGTACCCAATTACTCTTCCGCCAGCATGACCTAGTCACAATCATGGCGCCTACCTGTGAGGGCTCGTCTTCAGTTTGCAGAAAATCTCAGGTCTAACATCAAAGCCCTGGTGGCTCAGTGGTTAGAGCATTCCGCTATAGATTCGGTCGGTGGTCACGGGTTCGAACCCCGGCGCATCTATTTTTCATTTTGTAAAAAGGTTTCTTTACATTTTTCATCCATGAACGTTTATCGCGCGCGGGTTCGAATCAGATTCGACCCCTGGCGAATCTATTTATTGGTGTTTTATTTAGTTTTTTTTGCTATTGTTCATCAATGAAAGTTTATCAGGCGCGGATCCAAGGGGGCGCACCAGACGCTCGCCCCCTAAGTGATATAGAGTCTTTGAAATTGACCATGAAATTTTGGAACACACCTGTCCAGGAATTTTGATGAGAAATGCAGTGCACTCTCCCTCTTTTTCCTGTTCCTGGATCCGCCAGCGCTCTTAAACCATCATCAATATCAATATTATCATGAAGAAACCCCTTCACCCGCGATCTTTTCAAGCTGAAGTACACACTGATTCCAGGTGTTCGAGCACTCCAGAGAATGGTTTGACTATAAGTCGGCGGCTAAAATTCCCGAGGGTACATTTAGGCCAACAACTATTTCGGTTAAGTCAAGTCATGTCAAACCCATCTCACATTACAAGCTAAATTCATTATCAGTGATGAGCATTTAGTTTGTTTCAACATGATGAGCAGGCGGATCAATTCAAATTACATATCATCTTCCTCCATGGTCACCTAAATCCTACACCCAAATTGTCCCTTCAAATCACGTGCACGGAGCTTTCTAAGTTCGATTGCCCTGTGCATGCGCACTTCCGACTTCAACTCGATTCTAAGAGAATCGACTCGAATCTCAATACAAATCTGCCATGGCTGACATCATTGGCGCAAAGAACTATTTCTTTTGACCCTGTTGACCTCGCGTCAAAAACATTTTTAAGGAAGCCTTTCAAACATTGAAATCAACTGCGAACATTTTCTATAAAATCACCGAGCTATATAAATACGATATACTGAGAAAAATGTGTGGAAATATTGAATTATACGATTACCTCGGAACTATTATTACCCAATTACTCTTCCGCCAGCGTGACCTAGTCACAATCATGGCGCCTACCTGTGAGGGCTCGTCTTCAGTTTGCAGAAAATCTCGGGTCTAACATCAAAGCCCTGGTGGCTCAGTGGTTAGAGCGTTGCGCTGTAGATTCGGCCGGTGGTCACGGTTTCGAACCCCGGCGCATCTATTTTCATTTTGTAAAAAGGTTTCTTTACATTTTTCATCCATGAGCGTTTATCACGCGCGGATTCGAATCATATTCGACCCCTGGCGAATCTATTTATTGGTGGTTTTTTGCTATTGTTCATCAATGAACGTTTATCAGGTGCGGATCCAAGGGGGCGCACCAGACGCTCGCCCCCTAAGTGATATAGAAGCTTTGAAATTGACCATGAAATTTTTGAACACACCTGTCCAGGAATTTCGATGAGAAATGCAGTGCACTCTCCCTCTTTTTCCTGTTCCTGGATCCGCCGGCCCTCTTAAACCATCATCAGTATCAATATTATCATGAAGAAACCCCTTCACCCGCGATCTTTTCAAGCTGAAGTACACATTGATTCCAGGTGTTCGAGCACTCCAGAGAATGGTTTGACTATTAGTCGGCGGCTAAAATTCCCGAGGGTACATTTAGGCCAACAACTGTTTCGGTTAAGTCAAGTCATGTCAAACCCATCTCACATTACAAGCTAAATTCATTATCAGTGATGAGCATTAGTTTGTTTCAACATGATGAGCAGGCGGATCAATTCAAATTACACATTATCTTCCTCCATGGTCACCTAAATCCTACACCCAAATTGTCCCATCAAATCACGTGCACGGAGCTTTCTAAATACGATTGCCCTGTGCATGCGCACTTCCGACTTCAACTCGATTCTAAGAGAATCGACTCGAATCTCAATACAAATCTGCCATGGCTGACATCATTGGCGCAAAAAAACTATTTCTTTTGACCCTGTTGACCTCGCGTCAAAAACATTTTTAAGGAAGCCTTTCAAACATTGAAATCAACTGCGAACATTTTCTATAAAATCACCGAGCTATATAAATACGATATACTGAGAAAAATGTGTGGAAATATTGAATTATACGATTACCTCGGAACTATTAGTACCCAATTACTCTTCCGCCAGCGTGACCTAGTCACAATCATGGCGCCTACCTGTGAGGGCTCGTCTTCAGTTTGCAGAAAATCTCAGGTCTAACATCAAAGCCCTGGTGGCTCAGTGGTTAGAGCGTTGCGCTGTAGATTCGGCCGGTGGTCACGGGTTCGAACCCCGGCGCATCTATTTTTCATTTTGTAAAAAGGTTTCTTTACATTTTTCATCCATGAGCGTTTATCACGCGCGGATTCGAATCAGATTCGACCCCTGGCGAATCTATTTATTGGTGGTTTTTTTGCTATTGTTCATCAATGAACGTTTATCAGGTGCGGATCCAAGGGGGCGCACCAGACGCTCGCCCCCTAAGTGATATAGAAGCTTTGAAATTGACCATGAAATTTTTGAACACACCTGTCCAGGAATTTCGATGAGAAATGCAGTGCACTCTCCCTCTTTTTCCTGTTCCTGGATCCGCCAGCCCTCTTAAACCATCATCAGTATCAATATTATCATGAAGAAACCCCTTCACCCGCGATCTTTTCAAGCTGAAGTACACACTGATTCCAGGTGTTCGAGCACTCCAGAGAATGGTTTGACTATTAGTCGGCGGCTAAAATTCCCGAGGGTACATTTAGGCCAACAACTATTTCGGTTAAGTCAAGTCATGTCAAACCCATCTCACATTACAAGCTAAATTCATTATCAGTGATGAGCATTAGTTTGTTTCAACATGATGAGCAGGCGGATCAATTCAAATTACATATTATCTTCCTCCATGGTCACCTAAATCCTACACCCAAATTGTCCCTTCAAATCACGTGCACGGAGCTTTCTAAATACGATTGCCCTGTGCATGTGCACTTCCGACTTCAACTCGATTCTAAGAGAATCGACTCGAATCTCAATACAAATCTGCCATGGCTGACATCATTGGCGCAAAAAAACTATTTCTTTTGACCCTGTTGACCTCGCGTCAAAAACATTTTTAAGGAAGCCTTTCAAACATTGAAATCAACTGCCAACATTTTCTATAAAATCACCGAGCTATATAAATACGATATACTGAGAAAAATGTGTGGAAATATTGAATTATACGATTACCTTGGAACTATTAGTACCCAATTACTCTTCCGCCAGCCTGACCTAGTCACAATCATGGCGCCTACCTGTGAGGGCTCGTCTTCAGTTTGCAGAAAATCTCAGGTCTAACATCAAAGCCCTGGTGGCTCAGTGGTTAGAGCGTTCCGCTATAGATTCGGTCGGTGGACACGGGTTCGAACCCCGGCGCATCTATTTTTCAATTTGTAAAAAGGTTTCTTTACATTTTTCATCCATGAGCGTTTATCGCGCGCGGGTTCGAATCTATTTATTGGTGTTTTATTTAGTTTTTTTGCTATTGTTCATCAATGAACGTTTATCAGGCGCGGATCCAAGGGGGCGCACCAGACGCTCGCCCCCTAAGTGATATAGAGTCTTTGAAATTGACCATGAAATTTTGGAACACACCTGTCCAGGAATTTTGATGAGAAATGCAGTGCACTCTCCCTCTTTTTCCAGTTCCTGGATCCGCCAGCGCTCTTAAACCATCATCAGTATCAATATTATCATGAAGAAACCCCTTCACCCGCGATCTTTTCAAGCTGAAGTACACACTGATTCCAGGTGTTCGAGCACTCCAGAGAATGGTTTGACTATAAGTCGGCGGCTAAAATTCCCGAGGGTACATTTAGGCCAACAACTATTTCGGTTAAGTCAAGTCATGTCAAACCCATCTCACATTACAAGCTAAATTCATTGTCAGTGATGAGCATTTAGTTTGTTTCAACATGATGAGCAGGCGGATCAATTCAAATTACATATCATCTTCCTCCATGGTCACCTAAATCCTACACCCAAATTGTCCCTTCAAATCACGTGTACGGAGCTTTCTAAGTTCGATTGCCCTGTGCATGCGCACTTCCGACTTCAACTCGATTCTAAGAGAATCGACTCGAATCTCAATACAAATCTGCCATGGCTGACATCATTGGCGCAAAAAAACTATTTCTTTTGACCCTGTTGACCTCGCGTCAAAAACATTTTTAAGGAAGCCTTTCAAACATTGAAATCAACTGCGAACATTTTCTATAAAATCACCGAGCTATATAAATACGATATACTGAGAAAAATGTGTGGAAATATTGAATTATACGATTACCTTGGAACTATTAGTACCCAATTACTCTTCCGCCAGCGTGACCTAGTCACAATCATGGCGCCTACCTGTGAGGGCTCGTCTTCAGTTTGCAGAAAATCTCAGGTCTAACATCAAAGCCCTGGTGGCTCAGTGGTTAGAGCGTTCCGCTATAGATTCGGTCGGTGGTCACGGGTTCGAACCCCGGCGCATCTATTTTTTCATTTTGTAAAAAGGTTTCTTTACATTTTTCATCCATGAGCGTTTATCGCGCGCGGGTTCGAATCAGATTCGACCCCTGGCGAATCTATTTATTGGTGTTTTATTTAGTTTTTTTGCTATTGTTCATCAATGAACGTTTATCAGGCGCGGATCCAAGGGGGCGCACCAGACGCTCGCCCCCTAAGTGATATAGAGTCTTTGAAATTGACCATGAAATTTTGGAACACACCTGTCCAGGAATTTTGATGAGAAATGCAGTGCACTCTCCCTCTTTTTCCAGTTCCTGGATCCGCCAGCGCTCTTAAACCATCATCAGTATCAATATTATCATGAAAAAACCCCTTCACCCGCGATCTTTTCAAGCTGAAGTACACACTGATTCCAGGTGTTCGAGCACTCCAGAGAATGGTTTGACTACTAGGGCTCGTCTTCAGTTTGCAGAAAATCTCAGGTCTAACATCAAAGCCCTGGTGGCTCAGTGGTTAGAGCGTTGCACTGTAGATTCGGCCGGTGGTCACGGGTTCGAACCCCGGCGCATCTATTTTCATTTTGTAAAAAGGTTTCTTTACATTTTTCATCCATGAGCGTTTATCACGCGCGGATTCGAATCAGATTCGACCCCTGGCGAATCTATTTATTGGTGGTTTTTTGCTATTGTTCATCAATGAACGTTTATCAGGTGCGGATCCAAGGGGGCGCACCAGACGCTCGCCCCCTAAGTGATATAGAAGCTTTGAAATTGACCATGAAATTTTTGAACACACCTGTCCAGGAATTTCGATGAGAAATGCAGTGCACTCTCCCTCTTTTTCCTGTTCCTGGATCCGCCGGCCCTCTTAAACCATCATCAGTATCAATATTATCATGAAGAAACCCCTTCACCCGCGATCTTTTCAAGCTGAAGTACACACTGATTCCAGGTGTTCGAGCACTCCAGAGAATGGTTTGACTGCTAGGGCTCGTCTTCAGTTTGCAGAAAATCTCAGGTCTAACATCAAAGCCCTGGTGGCTCAGTGGTTAGAGCGTTGCGCTGTAGATTCGGCCGGTGGTCACGGGTTCGAACCCCGGCGCATCTATTTTCATTTTGTAAAAAGGTTTCTTTACATTTTTCATCCATGAGCGTTTATCACGCGCGGATTCGAATCAGATTCGACCCCTGGCGAATCTATTTATTGGTGGTTTTTTGCTATTGTTCATCAATGAACGTTTATCAGGTGCGGATCCAAGGGGGCGCACCAGACGCTCGCCCCCTAAGTGATATAGAAGCTTTGAAATTGACCATGAAATTTTTGAACACACCTGTCCAGGAATTTCGATGAGAAATGCAGTGCACTCTCCCTCTTTTTCCTGTTCCTGGATCCGCCGGCCCTCTTAAACCATCATCAGTATCAATATTATCATGAAGAAACCCCTTCACCCGCGATCTTTTCAAGCTGAAGTACACACTGATTCCAGGTGTTCGAGCACTCCAGAGAATGGTTTGACTGCTAGGGCTCGTCTTCAGTTTGCAGAAAATCTCAGGTCTAACATCAAAGCCCTGGTGGCTCAGTGGTTAGAGCGTTGCGCTGTAGATTCGGCCGGTGGTCACGGGTTCGAACCCCGGCGCATCTATTTTCATTTTGTAAAAAGGTTTCTTTACATTTTTCATCCATGAGCGTTTATCACGCGCGGATTCGAATCAGATTCGACCCCTGGCGAATCTATTTATTGGTGGTTTTTTGCTATTGTTCATCAATGAACGTTTATCAGGTGCGGATCCAAGGGGGCGCACCAGACGCTCGACCCCTAAGTGATATAGAAGCTTTGAAATTGACCATGAAATTTTTGAACACACCTGTCCAGGAATTTCGATGAGAAATGCAGTGCACTCTCCCTCTTTTTCCTGTTCCTGGATCCGCCGGCCCTCTTAAACCATCATCAGTATCAATATTATCATGAAGAAACCCCTTCACCCGCGATCTTTTCAAGCTGAAGTACACACTGATTCCAGGTGTTCGAGCACTCCAGAGAATGGTTTGACTATTAGTCGGCGGCTAAAATTCCCGAGGGTACATTTAGGCCAACAACTGTTTCGGTTAAGTCAAGTCATGTCAAACCCATCTCACATTACAAGCTAAATTCATTATCAGTGATGAGCATTTAGTTTGTTTCAACATGATGAGCAGGCGGATCAATTCAAATTACATATCATCTTCCTCCATGGTCACCTAAATCCTACACCCAAATTGTCCCTTCAAATCACGTGTACGGAGCTTTCTAAGTTCGATTGCCCTGTGCATGCGCACTTCCGACTTCAACTCGATTCTAAGAGAATCGACTCGAATCTCAATACAAATCTGCCATGGCTGACATCATTGGCGCAAAAAAACTATTTCTTTTGACCCTGTTGACCTCGCGTCAAAAACATTTTTAAGGAAGCCTTTCAAACATTGAAATCAACTGCGAACATTTTCTATAAAATCACCGAGCTATATAAATACGATATACTGAGAAAAATGTGTGGAAATATTGAATTATACGATTACCTTGGAACTATTAGTACCCAATTACTCTTCCGCCAGCGTGACCTAGTCACAATCATGGCGCCTACCTGTGAGGGCTCGTCTTCAGTTTGCAGAAAATCTCAGGTCTAACATCAAAGCCCTGGTGGCTCAGTGGTTAGAGCGTTCCGCTATAGATTCGGTCGGTGGTCACGGGTTCGAACCCCGGCGCATCTATTTTTTCATTTTGTAAAAAGGTTTCTTTCCATTTTTCATCCATGAGCGTTTATCGCGCGCGGGTTCGAATCAGATTCGACCCCTGGCGAATCTATTTATTGGTGTTTTATTTAGTTTTTTTGCTATTGTTCATCAATGAACGTTTATCAGGCGCGGATCCAAGGGGGCGCACCAGACGCTCGCCCCCTAAGTGATATAGAGTCTTTGAAATTGACCATGAAATTTTGGAACACACCTGTCCAGGAATTTTGATGAGAAATGCAGTGCACTCTCCCTCTTTTTCCAGTTCCTGGATCCGCCAGCGCTCTTAAACCATCATCAGTATCAATATTATCATGAAGAAACCCCTTCACCCGCGATCTTTTCAAGCTGAAGTACACACTGATTCCAGGTGTTCGAGCACTCCAGAGAATGGTTTGACTGCTAGGGCTCGTCTTCAGTTTGCAGAAAATCTCAGGTCTAACATCAAAGCCCTGGTGGCTCAGTGGTTAGAGCGTTGCGCTGTAGATTCGGCCGGTGGTCACGGGTTCGAACCCCGGCGCATCTATTTTCATTTTGTAAAAAGGTTTCTTTACATTTTTCATCCATGAGCGTTTATCACGCGCGGATTCGAATCAGATTCGACCCCTGGCGAATCTATTTATTGGTGGTTTTTTGCTATTGTTCATCAATGAACGTTTATCAGGTGCGGATCCAAGGGGGCGCACCAGACGCTCGCCCCCTAAGTGATATAGAAGCTTTGAAATTGACCATGAAATTTTTGAACACACCTGTCCAGGAATTTCGATGAGAAATGCAGTGCACTCTCCCTCTTTTTCCTGTTCCTGGATCCGCCGGCCCTCTTAAACCATCATCAGTATCAATATTATCATGAAGAAACCCCTTCACCCGCGATCTTTTCAAGCTGAAGTACACACTGATTCCAGGTGTTCGAGCACTCCAGAGAATGGTTTGACTATTAGTCGGCGGCTAAAATTCCCGAGGGTACATTTAGGCCAACAACTGTTTCGGTTAAGTCAAGTCATGTCAAACCCATCTCACATTACAAGCTAAATTCATTATCAGTGATGAGCATTAGTTTGTTTCAACATGATGAGCAGGCGGATCAATTCAAATTACATATTATCTTCCTCCATGGTCACCTAAATCCTACACCCAAATTGTCCCATCAAATCACGTGCACGGAGCTTTCTAAATACGATTGCCCTGTGCATGCGCACTTCCGACTTCAACTCGATTCTAAGAGAATCGACTCGAATCTCAATACAAATCTGCCATGGCTGACATCATTGGCGCAAAAAAACTATTTCTTTTGACCCTGTTGACCTCGCGTCAAAAACATTTTTAAGGAAGCCTTTCAAACATTGAAATCAACTGCCAACATTTTCTATAAAATCACCGAGCTATATAAATACGATATACTGAGAAAAATGTGTGGAAATATTGAATTATACGATTACCTTGGAACTATTAGTACCCAATTACTCTTCCGCCAGCGTGACCTAGTCACAATCATGGCGCCTACCTGTGAGGGCTCGTCTTCAGTTTGCAGAAAATCTCAGGTCTAACATCAAAGCCCTGGTGGCTCAGTGGTTAGAGCGTTCCGCTATAGATTCGGTCGGTGGTCACGGGTTCGAACCCCGGCGCATCTATTTTTTCATTTTGTAAAAAGGTTTCTTTCCATTTTTCATCCATGAGCGTTTATCGCACGCGGGTTCGAATCAGATTCGACCCCTGGCGAATCTATTTATTGGTGTTTTATTTTGTTTTTTTGCTATTGTTCATCAATGAACGTTTATCAGGTGCGGATCCAAGGGGGCGCACCAGACGCTCGCCCCCTAAGTGATATAGAAGCTTTGAAATTGACCATGAAATTTTTGAACACACCTGTCCAGGAATTTCGATGAGAAATGCAGTGCACTCTCCCTCTTTTTCCTGTTCCTGGATCCGCCAGCCCTCTTAAACCATCATCAGTATCAATATTATCATGAAGAAACCCCTTCACCCGCGATCTTTTCAAGCTGAAGTACACACTGATTCCAGGTGTTCGAGCACTCCAGAGAATGGTTTGACTATTAGTCGGCGGCTAAAATTCCCGAGGGTACATTTAGGCCAACAACTGTTTCGGTTAAGTCAAGTCATGTCAAACCCATCTCACATTACAAGCTAAATTCATTATCAGTGATGAGCATTAGTTTGTTTCAACATGATGAGCAGGCGGATCAATTCAAATTACATATTATCTTCCTCCATGGTCACCTAAATCCTACACCCAAATTGTCCCTTCAAATCACGTGCACGGAGCTTTCTAAATACGATTGCCCTGTGCATGTGCACTTCCGACTTCAACTCGATTCTAAGAGAATCGACTCGAATCTCAATACAAATCTGCCATGGCTGACATCATTGGCGCAAAACAACTATTTCTTTTGACTCTGTTGACCTCACGTCAAAAACATTTTTAAGAAAGCCTTTCAAACATTGAAATCAACTGCCAACATTTTCTATAAAATCACCGAGCTATATAAATACGATATACTGAGAAAAATGTGTGGAAATATTGAATTATACGATTACCTCGGAACTATTAGTACCCAATTACTCTTCCGCCAGCGTGACCTAGTCACAATCATGGCGCCTACCTGTGAGGGCTCGTCATCAGTTTGCAGAAAATCTCAGGTCTAACATCAAAGCCCTGGTGGCTCAGTGGTTAGAGCGTTGCGCTGTAGATTCGGCCGGTGGTCACGGGTTCGAACCCCGGCGCATCTATATTTCATTTTGTAAAAAGGTTTCTTTACATTTTTCATCCATGAGCGTTTATCACGCGCGGATTCGAATCAGATTCGACCCTGGCGAATCTATTTATTGGTGGTTTTTTTGCTATTGTTCATCAATGAACGTTTATCAGGTGCGGATCCAAGGGGGCGCACCAGACGCTCGCCCCCTAAGTGATATAGAAGCTTTGAAATTGACCATGAAATTTTTGAACACACCTGTCCAGGAATTTCGATGAGAAATGCAGTGCACTCTCCCTCTTTTTCCTGTTCCTGGATCCGCCAGCCCTCTTAAACCATCATCAGTATCAATATTATCATGAAGAAACCCCTTCACCCGCGATCTTTTCAAGCTGAAGTACACACTGATTCCAGGTGTTCGAGCACTCCAGAGAATGGTTTGACTATTAGTCGGCGGCTAAAATTCCCGAGGGTACATTTAGGCCAACAACTATTTCGGTTAAGTCAAGTCATGTCAAACCCATCTCACATTACAAGCTAAATTCATTATCAGTGATGAGCATTAGTTTGTTTCAACATGATGAGCAGGCGGATCAATTCAAATTACATATTATCTTCCTCCATGGTCACCTAAATCCTACACCCAAATTGTCCCTTCAAATCACGTGCACAGAGCTTTCTAAATACGATTGCCCTGTGCATGTGCACTTCCGACTTCAACTCGATTCTAAGAGAATCGACTCGAATCTCAATACAAATCTGCCATGGCTGACATCATTGGCGCAAAAAAACTATTTCTTTTGACCCTGTTGACCTCGCGTCAAAAACATTTTTAAGGAAGCCTTTCAAACATTGAAATCAACTGCCAACATTTTCTATAAAATCACCGAGCTATATAAATACGATATACTGAGAAAAATGTGTGGAAATATTGAATTATACGATTACCTTGGAACTATTAGTACCCAATTACTCTTCCGCCAGCGTGACCTAGTCACAATCATGGCGCCTACCTGTGAGGGCTCGTCTTCAGTTTGCAGAAAATCTCAGGTCTAACATCAAAGCCCTGGTGGCTCAGTGGTTAGAGCGTTCCGCTATAGATTCGGTCGGTGGTCACGGGTTCGAACCCCGGCGCATCTATTTTTTCATTTTGTAAAAAGGTTTCTTTCCATTTTTCATCCATGAGCGTTTATCGCGCGCGGGTTCGAATCAGATTCGACCCCTGGCGAATCTATTTATTGGTGTTTTATTTAGTTTTTTTGCTATTGTTCATCAATGAACGTTTATCAGGCGCGGATCCAAGGGGGCGCACCAGACGCTCGCCCCCTAAGTGATATAGAGTCTTTGAAATTGACCATGAAATTTTGGAACACACCTGTCCAGAAATTTTGATGAGAAATGCAGTGCACTCTCCCTCTTTTTCCAGTTCCTGGATCCGCCAGCGCTCTTAAACCATCATCAGTATCAATATTATCATGAAGAAACCCCTTCACCCGCGATCTTTTCAAGCTGAAGTACACACTGATTCCAGGTGTTCGAGCACTCCAGAGAATGGTTTGACTGCTAGGGCTCGTCTTCAGTTTGCAGAAAATCTCAGGTCTAACATCAAAGCCCTGGTGGCTCAGTGGTTAGAGCGTTGCGCAGTAGATTAGGTCGGTGGTCACGGGTTCGAACCTCGGCGCATCTATTTTTTCATTTTGTAAAAAGGTTTCTTTACATTTTTCATCCATGAGCGTTTATCGCGCGCGGGTTCGAATCAGATTCGACCCCTGGCGAATCTATTTATTGGTGTTTTATTTAGTTTTTTTGCTATTGTTCATCAATGAACGTTTATCAGGCGCGGATCCAAGGGGGCGCACCAGACGCTCGCCCCCTAAGTGATATAGAGTCTTTGAAATTGACCATGAAATTTTGGAACACACCTGTCCAGGAATTTTGATGAGAAATGCAGTGCACGCTCCCTCTTCTTCCAATTCCTAGATCCGCCAGCCTTCTTAAACCATCATTATTACCATCATTATCAATATTATCATGAAGAAACCCCTTCACCCGCGAACTTTTCAAGCTGAAGTACACACTGATTCCAGGTGTTCGAGCTCTCCAGAGAATGGTTTGACAATTAGACGGCCGCTAAAATTCCCGAGGGTACATTCAGGCCAACAACTATTTCGGTTGACCTCGATTCCAAACCCATTCCAAAATGGCCCAGCTACAAGCATTCTTTGTTGGAGTGACAACTTTGGCATTAGTTAGGCGGTTTTTCATGCAAAGTAGCTTCAAGTAGGACTTTGACTTCTCAAGGAGAGAAATATCATCTCACATTACACGCTAAATTCATTATCAGTGATGAGCATTTAGTTTGTTTCAACATGATGAGCAGGCGGATCAATTCAAATTACATATCATCTTCCTCCATGGTCACCTAAATCCCAAACCCAAATTGTCCCTTCGAATCACGTGCACGGAACTGGCTGCTTAAGCGTGTGTAAAACGTCAAGGAAGATAAAACAGTCACAACCAGACCAAATGGGGCACCTCAATCACGCCGCCGACACAGTGAGAAAGATTAGACGGCCACAAACTGACCGAACACAGTCTGGCTGCACCGTGCCGCCAAGACAGTGAAAGAGATGCGACTGCCACAACCAGGCTGATTCGGACATCCTGGCTGCTCAATCATGTCTCCGTGGCAGTAAGAGAGATGGACTGTCATGACCAGACTGATTCGGACCTGGCTGCTCAATCATGACACATAGCCGGCGAGAGATGACATTGTAGCAATCAGACTGAGCCGGACCTGGCAGCCAAATCATCTCACTGAAGCAGTTCGAGATGAGACTGTCACAACCGGACAGATTCAGACCAGGCAGCTCAATCCTGTCGCTGAAGAGGTGAGGGAGATTGGACTATTGGGAGTCCTGTTGTTATGTACCAACACAACTATAATCATCCTTATCATAACAGACCTGGAGGGAGAGATTCTGTCCGTGGTATTTGATTATAACTTCCATACATCCCAACTCTGTCTGGTGAGGACAAATTCCCAACAAGAATGCTGGGATAAGGCCACTCACACAAGCCTTTTGTCCTGATATTTCACTGGTTTCATTCAGGTCGTCTGTTGGCAATTCAGTAGGAAGAGTACAGTGTGAGACAGAGTGAAAGATCACAACATCACACCACTTCTAATAGAAATTAATTTTATTCAAAAAAATGCATGCCCTTTAAATTTCAACAGAATGCATTTTATACAGAACATACAAAGAATACTGTTGTATCATCATGAGAGTTAAGTGTATCGTGGCCTAGCACCATGAGGAAATTCCCTTTATTTGCTTTTTTGGGGGATTTCAGACCTAAATGAGTTATCATTTTGTTTGTCTTGACCACATCAAGTAATAAAAATATTCGTCTGACTTCACTGACTGCCCCTTGGATTAAGCTTATGGCCATTCTGACGATGTTACAATGATTCTTTGTCACGAAGAAACTGCCAACACTCACAGGAACCCCAGGCAAACATGTTATTTAGCCCAACGCAATCCAATATAAAGTAAAAGAAGGAGGAAAGTGAAAAAATCGAACAGGATCCAATATCATAACAGCATACCATCAATACTAATATGGCAATAATATGGCGTAAATCACTAGTCACCGGTAACAACAAACACAAAATCTATGCCCTATAGTGATGCTTTTTGATTTCGGAAACAGTGAAATGAATTTATAAATAGTTCGCCACTATTCCAACATGAAAATAAGTGGATCAACAAGGTTGATTCCTACACCTTTTGAACTTCAGAGCTTACAGCACATCCATCTAAATCATCATCTACAGTAGAATTAAGTGGATCAACAAGGTTGATTCCGACACCCTTTGAACTTCAGAGCTTACAGCACATCCATCTAAATCATCATCTACAGTTGAATTAAGTGGATCAACAAGGTTGATTCCTACACCTTTTGAACTTCAGAGCTTACAGCACATCCATCTAAATCATCATCTACAGTAGAATTAAGTGGATCAACAAGGTTGATTCCTACACCTTTTGAACTTCAGAGCTTACAGCACATCCATCTAAATCATCATCTACAGTTGAATTAAGTGGATCAACAAGGTTGATTCCTACACCTTTTGAACTTCAGAGCTTACAGCAGATCCATCTAAATCATCATCTACAGTAGAATTAAGTGGATCAACAAGGTTGATTCCTACACCTTTTGAACTTCAGAGCTTACAGCACATCCATCTAAATCATCATCTACAGTAGAATTAAGTGGATCAACAAGGTTGATTCCTACACCTTTTGAACTTCAGAGCTTACAGCACATCCATCTAAATCATCATCTACATTTGAATTAAGTGGATCAACAAGGTTGATTCCTACACCTTTTGAACTTCAGAGCTTACAGCACATCCATCTAAATCATCATCTACAGTAGAATTAAGTGGATCAACAAGGTTGATTCCGACACCCTTTGAACTTCAGAGCTTACAGCACATCCATCTAAATCATCATCTACAGTTGAATTAAGTGGATCAACAAGGTTGATTCCTACACCTTTTGAACTTCAGAGCTTACAGCAGATCCATCTAAATCATCATCTACAGTAGAATTAAGTGGATCAACAAGGTTGATTCCTACACCTTTTGAACTTCAGAGCTTACAGCACATCCATCTAAATCATCATCTACATTTGAATTAAGTGGATCAACAAGGTTGATTCCTACACCTTTTGAACTTCAGAGCTTACAGCACATCCATCTAAATCATCATCTACAGTAGAATTAAGTGGATCAACAAGGTTGATTCCTACACCTTTTGAACTTCAGAGCTTACAGCACATCCATCTAAATCATCATCTACAGTAGAATTAAGTGGATCAACAAGGTTGATTCCTACACCTTTTGAACTTCAGAGCTTACAGCACATCCATCTAAATCATCATCTACAATAGAATTAAGTTCATTCATATCCTTTAAGGAACAAAATCAAAATGACCAAAAAAGCATAGATAAATACATAATCTTGAATACATTTAGAGCCATAGCAATATCACTTTGCAATATAAAATCACCCTGGAGGATATAAGTTAAGCTTTGACCCAAGTTTCCAAAAGACATTCGCAAATATTTTCCGATTTACAGTCATCTATACATAAAACTCCACGACATCATTAAGCATGGATGCAGCCGAGCGCACCAGGTGTATCACAACCGATAAATGTTTCTTGAACACCTTCCACTGTTCAGGATGCGTATCGATTTCAAACAAGGAGTCGACGAGGCCAGGGAAACTAGCTCCTGCGTAGGAATTGGTTTTACTCGGAGCAAATATCACATGTCTGAAATTGAGGAGACGGATTAACAGCGTGTCAGTAATGAAAACAACAATGCTACTCGGTAACACTAAAGACTTTGCCCAAAATATTTGTGGTGATACTTAGAGAGATGAGTGGCATAGTGGTCAGAGTGCCAAAATCACAATCAGGGGGTTGTGGGTTCGTCTCTTGTTGCTCACAATGAGAAAATATTACAGATGACCATGGAATAAACAGCCTTATTAAGGACCTCTCTTTCACATTAAGGACAACAGAGCCAGGTCCCATGGGGGTCGGTAATAGAGAGGTTGTTTATTACTTACCTCGTAATAGGTCTCCCAGGGAGCCCCTCTGGGTTGATGAACGCCCGCTCGACCTGTAACATCTGGTCATTGACCTTACGAACGTCAAATGGACTGAAACAGGAGGAGGAACGAGTAAATGACAGCCATCTCTGAAGTTTGGCGCCATCTTTACTACTAGAATGGCATCAATTTAGTACACAATGGTCCTATGGTCAAGGTCTTTAGTGCTTTGATGCAACAACTGAGAGAAAAAGGATGTTTGGGTTTAAAGACCAGATCGGAATCTATCATTATGTATAACACTGTCAAGATAAACATGTTACCCTCACATGAATCAGTCACATCCCAGTATATCGCCCACCTAAACACACCCACATGGGATTGTCAAAGATGTTTCATTATAAAACACACACAAGATCCGGGTTGAAAGTGTCAACCACCCAGGAAAGGTGACAAGGAAGATTTTCCGATGTGTCACCGAGTTAGATAAGCTTTTAGCACCCAGTTGGGGACCTGCCATGGGTTCAGATACAGATCAAGTAGATTCAACCTATGCACTTTCACAGTTACTTGCTGGTATGTGATATCACCCACGTGTGGATTGACATTTGGCAAATTAGCAATTGGTTAGTTGACATTCAGCAAAATAGCAAGACACTGTGTCTACATGGGCACTTCCATGTCGGTGACAACAAACTTTCAATCTCAGTTAATAACAAACAAGGGGAACTGTGTCAACAGTGAAAACCAGAAATGAAAACCCTCAAGGCGGAACCAACTTGGTCTCCATGTCAGGGGTTGTGTATTGGACAAAGGCCTGCTGGTTGTTCAAAACAAGTTGTTTTACCATTGCTGGTGTTAAGTCTAAGGTCTTCACTGAATTAAATTACCGTAGGTTGACTCCTGACGTTAGTGACAAAACACGTTTTGAATAAGCGGGCACAGATAACAACACATTAGTCTGAAGACTTACTTTGTTCGATCCATTTTCTCCACTCGTTTATGGAAGTTATTTGCTGCTTTGGTAAAATTGTTTATGGCA
The DNA here is from genome assembly GCF_910592395.1 of Lineus longissimus. Taxonomy (NCBI): domain Eukaryota; kingdom Metazoa; phylum Nemertea; class Pilidiophora; order Heteronemertea; family Lineidae; genus Lineus; species Lineus longissimus. Next base: position 14,682,794 of record NC_088322.1, read on the forward strand.
GATTTGAATTCATCTGAAATGACAAACAATTCATGAATTATGACAAAGAAGACGATCTTTCCTGATCCGTGGGTGCAAGAAACTTCTCTTTTTAAAGGGAGACTATAGGTAGTGGGAAACTGAGGCTGTCGGATTAAGCTTCACAAAACCCTCAGCTGACAGTGAGTCCGTCAGAAGTCTCCCAAAAAGTACCAAATTTCTACCTACCTAATTTTATTTTTTGGCTGTCCAGTAAATCTTTGTATGCCTTACTGAAGTCGTTGAAATAACCTTCCAACTCTGTTGCATAATCTCGGAAATTTAGCGGCAGAATGAGTGAGTCAGCCAGATTACGAGCCATCTCTCCCCAACTACGTGACACGGCTAAATGGTACTGTAAAACACAACGTCAAAAGTGACATAACACTGTAATCAACAAATTTCTGTGCCGGGCCGTATCGTGCAGTAGCCAGTAGAGTGACCACTAGGCTATGAGGCTCCCAAATAAAAATGCCATAATAGGGCCGTTTAGACGACGCGAAAAAATCCGGATGCGTCCCGAATCCGGATTAATTTTTCGTCGTGTAAACGCAAAAAGATCCGGATCAATGTGGTTGCATCCGGACTAAAAAGGTACCATCGCCTTGGGTGGTTTTAATCCGGATTCATCCAGATTCGATCCGAATGCGGTCTTTTCGCCTGTCGTCTAAACGGCCCTATTATGAAATACTTTCTTATAAATCAATAATGTCAAAATAAAGAAATTTATAGCGACATCACAGAAGTTGTCCACTTGACCAACATGACAATTCGTGAGTTTACGAGAATTTATTGCCATAATGTTGTTTACTTTGATAAACCCATAACGAGGTCTCGTGTTCTCGCTTATCATCTTAACAGTGCTAAACTTTTATCATTGGCTTTTCACATAGTTTTGATCCATTTTCAATAGGGTTTTGACGTTTTATCCCCTCCTAAATGGGAAGGAGCAGGGACCAAGGACTGAGTGTGCGTGGCCACTAACCTGAAAATCAGAGTCAATGAATTTCTTCATGAGTCTGAACGTTTCGTACACCGTGTGGTAGAGAGGATACGAAGACACTTTGTATTTTATCTGAAGAAAAGAAAGAAATGACATGACATGTATATTTCCTGGAACTTTACCTCCTGGAGATTTAGATTCTCATCTTTTGATAGAAGGTCTGATCACCTAGTGATAGGTTAGCCTTCATCATCATCATCATCATCTTTGCTAGTAGCTCATTTTGATTCGACTGGTCAGTTTGCTGCCAGTAGGGTACCAATACCTCCTCACCAGGTGCGTGGCATTTTGAGATAGAGTTCAAGGGTAAGCGGTGTCTCAAACCTGCCAGTTTGGCTGGCCTTTCCACAGGGTGACTTCATAATAAACAAGCTTGCTTTGGCATAATATGAAAGGGTGCATTTGAGTCACTATCCGTTTACCCGTTAGTCTCCAGCGCAACAACCAAAATAGACTATCGATTATATCATTTGGCGACGAACACACGCTGCTTTATACCAGGAAGTTTTTGCCAATAGTGCGGATTTAAAACAAAAATTCTATTCACCTCATCGTATGTGTATCGGAGGTCAATGCCAGGAATACCAAGGAAGCACAGAAAGTGTGCAAAGTCACTTCCACTGCCAAGTTTGAGAAGTCTGAAATATATCATTTACATACAGAAAATATAAGTCTCATAAAATGAGCGATTTTGACCCACTTTGGCTAAAGGTGGCCGTTGGGTAAAGTCTTTACAATGAGAAGGACAAGCCCGTCATAGGAGGGCATGCTTTATCTTGACCTTCGTCCCTTTGGGGATGCTTCAGCCAAGAATTAACTTGTGTCATGCATGTTACCATGAATGAATAACCAATAAATGCTAGATGTCTCAATCCATTGGTCATAACTATAACAACAGCAAAATATACACAGTCTAAGCCAGTCAATAAGGCTTGGGTGGAGTTCCATATAAGGCAATCAATGGCCTTGCGCCAGTCTACCTTACTGAGACGATGGAACTACCCCATGGGTCGTCCAACTCCTGAGATCTGTGAGCATCTCAACCTTGTTATTTCCCGGTCAGTTTGGATCCAGGCCACTTGGCCTATACCGGGTGTGGCCCAGGGGTACAGTACACTCCCTACACCCTGTGGTATTGAAAGGGTTGACGCACACCTTTTCAAATGATATTTCCAATGCTCCTGAGAGTCCTGGAGTAATTCTTATAATTTGGGTGCAATACAACGATTGATTGATTGATTGATTGATTGATTGATTGATTGATTGATTGATTGATTGATTGATTGATTGATTGATTGATTGATTGATTGATTGATTGATTGATTGATTGATGGATGGATGGATTGATTGATTGATTGATTGATTGATTGATTGATTGATTGATTGATTGATTGATTGATTGATTGATTGATTGATTGATTGATTGATTGATACCTTGGCCTGTCGCCTGTACCAGGGAAACTCGCCCTCCATGTATCATAAACAGTTTTCCTCCCAGCAGCAACCTCAGCAGGATTTGGATTGGGCGTCTGAAATGAGCATTGAAAACTAATCTACTGACCATAACAATAAGAAGCACCAAAAATTAAACGGTATACAGTACCCAGACTTCATGAATCAAAGAGCGGCAGAATTCTGCCTTGGAGAGAGCCTTGACAGTAAAATGCAACAGAAGCAAGTACTCACAACTTTCGCCGAATCCATAAGAGCCTGATACAAACTAGGCACACAGTTGGCGTCTAATGAATGATTACCTAAAATGTCAAATTCAGCAAGTTGCAAAAACGAACACAGAAAACACATTTACTCACTACTTTTGCAGCATGAAGGAGGGCGTCATAGAGAGATGGGATACACTTGGCCCTGAACGAGTAGTTGCCTGCGAATTGTAGAAGACGTTACAAGGAAAGTCACGGAGAACTGGTGGACAGAATTAGGTTTATTAAATGTAAAATTACGTCGGCTTTCACCCAATCTGAGGGCTCATCAGCCCAGGGCTATCCAAGATTATGTAGCATTAAGCAAGCAGGAGCATTACTCTCACTGTTTAGTTGTCTTGCTTAGAAACACAGAGACAGACAGAGGTCATGTTTTGCAAGTGTTGTTCCTCCTGGCTAAGAGTCGGGTGACGTTAGTTAACCATCTACTGACATCACCTCAACAGGGTTCAAAAACAATCAGTATGAAATGGAACCAAATGAAACTAACTTACACGATTCAGAGTATAGCACTCTCTCGAAGAAAAAGATGAAGCAATAACTATTACTGTCATTAACATACTGTGTGACACTATTAACCCAGTTGAAAGGCGTCTGTACAAAAGGCCTGTACAACGTGTAATAGGCCCATGTGAAACAGACGCATCAGAAGCCGGCTTAGTGGCGTCTATAACAACTGTCTCATAAGCCTTAAGGCTGGCTATTTGTATAAATAATAGGTGACAATAAACAAATAATATATAAAGTATCAATCTACCCTGTACTGCGATATCCACGTTCAGATAGGCCACCGACCGTGCGGCAAGATTCTTGGCATAATCTTCCACCCACTCCGTTGATCCGACAAGCCCGTGTTCCTCAGCGCCCCAACTACAGAAGATAATACTACGCCGGGGCCGCCATCCTGAAAGATTCAAACAAACTTTTGATTTCAATATTCAAAACAAAGTTCTACAGACAGACAACTTTGGCACATCGCCTGAAAGTAGTGTTTGTATTTGTAATAAAACAGTTTCAGCAATGTTCCAAGAAAGCATGCTTTGAACAAAACGAACTTATCAATATATAACGGACTATTTCTTACCACTTTTCACCACTTGTGCGAACGCCCTGCTCATCTCCATCATGGTAGCGGTACCACTGGACGGATCCGCAGCACCAAATACCCAGGCGTCTCTATGGTTACCAACCAAAACATAGCGATCTGGCTCAATTGCCCCACGAATGGTCCCAAGGACATTGTAAGTTGTTCTTCTTTCCATGATTGAGTAGACGTCAACTTGAATTTTCCATTTTGGGTTCTGGAAACCAGGCCCAAACCGGTAGGTGACGTTAAGTGTACCTTTCCAATCTGCTGGGACTTCTTTACCTGCCAGATGTCTAGAAAGAGCAAAGGTTTTATCCCTAAATTGGAGACTCTCGGCAGGAGCCATGTAGGCTAGAATAAGTTAGACAAACAGATCAATAGATGGCTCAAATGTTTGTAGCCATATTTCAAAACAGCCTGACCAGGGGGGGGGTTAAGGGTTTACATCGACTGCCGCTTATCAAAGTGTTACTCACTTTAGGAACTGTCGCGCGTCATCATAACCGATGGGATGGACAGGTATCGTTGGAATACCCGTCTCATTGATGCTGAGTCTGTAGGCACTATCTGAAACAGGCGATCATACCATAATCGGGGAAATTAATTTCATTGGTCGTTTAATTTCGCATAATTTTCTGTAACCAGCAATTTTTTTCTGCAAATGAAATGTCACAGAGAAGAAAATCTAATACAAATTACTTGTACGGTGTGTGAAAATGCTGAATAAAAGCAATGGAAGAGAGAAAACTTTCAAAGCACAAAAGCCTACGCTGAGGTGAGAGAATGGTGTGAAATTAAGGACGTAAAAGCTGAAAACCTCTCACCAATTGAGGGGTACCCTGGGGTTAAAGGGTCACCACGATCAAGAAACAGTGTGCCACGCTGGACGCCTGTGCCTGGCAACCACCACCCATTGGGATAGACGGCGACATCACCCGCGGTCGCAGGGGCGTAATCATCAGGATCGCTGTACAGGATGACGCCAATACAACCATACTTCTCGGCAAATGTCACCTACAAATGACAAAGGGCATTTTAGGACACCGCTGCATCTGAACTTATCATTTCAAAGGGGTAAGGCATTTGCCTGGTTCTTAGTGCAGAGAATCTTGGTAACTTAACCACAATCCTCCTGTGTTGTCATAAAAATAAGAACTGGTAACAATTGTTTTGAAAGTTGCTTTACCTTACCTTGTCCCCACGAAATATCTTTCCGTAGCGAGCAATGGCGATCTTCCCTTTTACATCAATCGCAGCAGTTTCCATCAAGTATTTGAAATCCTCGTATCTGCCGTAATTGACATAGACAAGATCACCCTGGAGAAGGAAGGGTGATGCTTATTGTTAGGACCTGGTTTCTTGATCAGCATCAGTATCAATGTTGGCATTAAGAGATTGTAACTGAAATTAATGGAAGGAGGTCATGTGTAGTTGAGCTGATGCTGAAATACTCCGACACAATTTTCTGGCCCTGCCTAATATTCCCAAGTCCTGCTAAATTCTGAGTTTCTATCCCAAAAATCTCCACCATTTTTTAGTCCCCTCTTATTCTGTTTGAATAAACCTACCGAGGGATTTCCAGCATAAGAATACGCATTAAACGGCGGTACGACATCTTTCTGATCCTGATCTGGCTCCAAGATCTTCTCCTTCAGTTGCGACGTGTGGACCGCTTTTCCATTTTCATCTAGGAGTACGATTTTGTTTGGTATCGTCTTGTTTGGGTAAGACAGGAGGACGTCGTATGGGGTGATCTTCACAGAGTCGAAACCAACGCTTTCCCAGAATGCTTTGAGTTGCTCGGCCTGCCGGAGATCTGCAGGTGTACCGGCTAAGTGGGGATGGGTTGTTAGATTCCTGGGAGGAAAATAAGGTAATTTTCTCTTCGGAGTAAACAGTGAATGGTACTAGAAATATTCAATTTTTGGTCAATACAGGTTTTTGCACCATCCCTCTACTTGGTATTGTATCACATGACCTTGACACTTATCAAAGATAAGACAAGACTGTCTCGACATGTTTTGCGACATGAAGAGGTGGTTTGTTGTCGGTTAAGCTCAAGTAGTGATAAAGATAGTGAGGTGTCATAAATCATTGATTAACACAAACACTGGCAACGTTCTACTCTGCAAACTGCTAAATGTACAACTGTTAAAACTATCACCGGAGTTCTGGTATTTGGGTTCATTATTATCACTAGTGGTGGTCGCCTTGAGCAACAATTAGTCAATACTGCAACTTGTGATAAATAACAGACCAGCGATGGCCAGTTTTGCCACATCGATAATCATTGCAGTTTGTGGCGATATCTGGTCTGTTAAACATTCAAGTTTCTTCACAGAGCAAATTTCACAATTAACACTTAGACCATGTTATGTCATTTAAAAAACTCCAATTCATTTTCTCCAAATGATTAACATGCGTGTTTTTTCAATTCTGTCCGTGTCCCAGCTCTGATTCAAGTGTGTTCGGTTGGAGACACTTGTATTTGAGATCGGATGATCAATGAACAAGTGAGATAAGCCAAGTGGGCCAAGTTTTGTTCATATCTGATAACCAAGAACAATTGAACCTCGATTTTTTGCTGTTTTATGATATCTTTTTGAAATGCTTTATAACCAAGGGTAGTCACCAAAAGTTCTGTCAATTGAGCCCAGTTGAGAATAAAATGTGTCCTTTACCCGTTATGACTTTTGTGTTGAAGGAAGAATGATGCCAGTGGCATTTGATTTTCGTTTCGGCCAAATCAGTCGATAAGGACAAAATCTCAACCAGAGGGCAAACGTTCTCACCTGAGATATTTCTCTATATTTTCTGGTTTCATCTCCTCCATCAGTTTCTTAGCTATTGTCGGGTCAGCATCTCGTGTCGGATTAGTCACTCCCGATGCCGGCACAATATGGGCTGCACAAAAATATCCTATCACTATACCAAGTCCTAAGGCAAGCAAACCAAAAATCACTGTAATCACAAGACATTTTCTTCGCACTTTCTGTTTTCGTCTATCGCTGTGATCACTCATGCCTGTTGCAACAAGATGGACGAAATCACGATCTGACCACTCCGCTTCTTCTTCCGAGTCTGATCCATGAGACGTCAGACCATTGGTTGTGTACTCTGCACTCATTAGGGGAACCCGATACATCTATTGGATTGGTCTTGATTATGGGAGGAGATATCTGTGTAATCTCTACATCGTATTGGTTGGTTTGCTCTGGGTTGGAGGTCAAACAATTCACTGACTGTCAATCTGAAACCAAGATAAAAATTTAGGACAGACCTCTGATAACTGGGCATAATCAGAAGAAGTCTGACCCAACATTATCTTGCCTGGGCAGTCCATTTTGTCATCCTATTCAATATTCATATTGGGCCATGGACTCCCACAGTTGGGGGGCCTTTGAAGCAGCAAACCAATCAACTTTGCTCTAGGGCCTACCCCTAGGCCTACGAAACTCAGGAATTGTAACTGTGTAAGACCATTTATTTTCACTGAATCAACATTTTTGGGCCGTGAAAGGGGATTGTAAACTTTTTCCAATTAAATTGATATCATGATGTACTGTACTCAGTTGAACCTCCCCTTGCCACGGGCTGCTTCCCACAGCGTTTGTGAAGGACTGTAATTCGAGGGACTATCTTTCCTGTTACACCACCACCAATGCACTATGATGCTATGTGAATATACACACACTGACACAGGAACTATAATACTCCTTTTCAAACGGCTGTGCCTTCGCAGACACCTCTCCGAAACATACACCTTCACCTTACAGACATGTCGTAGAAGATCGTGACTGTATTTTAAAACAGTCAAAGTTATCGTTACTGCGCTTAAATGGTGTTTCTTCTCATGAAAACTGACAATATATTTCACTTGTTTACCTTTTTCTTTTCCCGTCACTTGTCTCCCGTCGCATTCCGTACTTACCGTGGCTGAACCGGCCCCGAAATATATGATAACCAGCACGAGGAGGAATATGCGTTTCTTGTGCAAAGTGCACCCAGCTGGAAGAATCAAGCGCGCCTGGGAATAAATAACCAGCTAGAAGAGTGAATATTAACCGCTAACTACTTTTATGCTGGTCTCTCGATAAAACAACCGGACAGCCAAGGTCGGACTCCCCGCTACCCCCCCCCCCCCCCGCTGCACAATTTAGTCTCCAAGGTCCTATTTTCATTTTCCGAGCCTCAGTGACACTATCATATATCGAAGAGTACGTCGAATAGGATATATCGGTAACCTTGACTACAATTTTCATTAAGATATCGTATAAACCAGACATTATGTTGCTCATATCTGTATGTCCAGCTGCCTTGAATACAGGGCAATTTAATAACTGGCCATTCGAAAGAAAAGGGCTAGGCTGTATTGTCTTTGCACACCTAAAAATACTGCCAGGGACCAATGTTGCAGCTGCCAAATACAGTTATATTTTGCACTATGTGTACAGAGTGCAAAATATTGCACTCCACTGTCACATCCTGTGAGCCAGCCTCGATCGGGACCTCCAAGGACAGTCTCCAATGTATTCCTGTCCTTGGAGGACGGCGCCTGGTTGAGTTCGTAGCATTTTTGCAATGACATTCTTCCACTCGCTTTACCCCATTACGGGCATGTTTGACGAGAAAATAATATAACTTTAGTTTAAAGCACCCGCAATCAAATGATCACACTTTCTTTTGGAATCTACTATAAAAACGCTGGTACATATCATCGAACTCCTTTGATACCGGTATCTCTGTGACTGCGCGAGACGATATGATATTTTGAGTGTATCAAAGGTTGGTCAGTAGCAATCTCCATTCTTTCTGCTCACACTGAATGAAACAGTCTGAGACGGGATAAACGGGAACCAGTAAGTAGCAGGCTGCGTTAAAAGTCAATTTTGTACTTTCAAACCTGGTAAAAATAGTGATTTCTGTCCCCTCTTCAAGAGAGGCACCTATTGAACAGGGACAAAATTTCTCGTTCTGTGTATACTGCCAACATTTGTGGAAACGGCGGTGTTTTGGCGACATGTGTCCCAACACGTCTTAAAATGTGTCCAGTGTATTCACACAGGCCTTCATACTCCGACGAGGCCTACTTCATTTTACATTGAAAACAATGCTTTATTGCAACCAAGGTGCTTTGGAATGATAAATCTCCTCTTCAACTATTCCAGAAAAGATGAAATCCTTCTTGCTGGTCACGCTTCTTCTCTTTGTGGTCGCAGCAAGCGCGATGCCGCAGCAACAGGCCCAAAAAAGGTAGAGTATCCGACCAACAGCCAGAGTATCTCCACGGCCATGATATCATCTTGTCGATTTTGATGTTTGGAAGGTTTGACAATACACGTACCTTGAGCGGCTTTTTATTTTGATTCCCTTTGATGATCTGCATCGCAATTTCTTCATGAAATCAGACCTAATCTTGGTGCAGAGCTACATGCAGCCAAACTGACGTTTAAAATATCACTGCAAGTGCCGGCCATTTTGAATTGTGGCAGCCATTTTATTGAATTTGAGAAAAACAACATCGTCTTATCGGCGGCTAGCTGATGGTGCATCGGGTGACAGAACTACTGTTTTTTCTGATTTAATCATTTCAAGAAATTCTCTTACTTTGTTCAAGGTTGTTTGATCGCGGTTTAGGCTGTGCTGAGATGGGACAGGATTGCACCGGTAAGGGGTGCTGTCACGGCTATTGCAAGGTGGCTTTCGTTGGTTCAATTTGTATGGAAGGAATTGGGCGCTGAAACCCAGTGTGTTACCAAGTCCATCAGAGTTCGACATGACCAAGATTATCATATTTCTGATTTCGAATACAATCGTTTTCTGCCGAAATAAATTAGGCTTCATAAATAACAACTAGCATTTGACTCGTCGGTGTACCCAGTTTGGAAGTGGGTCAGCTGCCGGGGTCAACTGTCCGGAACTGGGCGCCCCGACCTTAGGCCCCGTCAATGTCTTGACTTTCAACGGGTAGCCTTTTGTGGCCCGCATCAGGAAGGAATGAACCTGACGAAGTTCCCGAAGCCAAACTTCCCTCGCCAAGCATCCAGGCCAGTGCTCAGTTACCAAGATAGACGAAAGTGAGAATTTTCCTCCCGGGTTGTCGGTAATATGGCAGCCGTCGCCACTGGATTCGAGACGTGTGGTTGAAGGAATCTGCAGGACCATGCATGCATAACACGTTGTGAGAAGGGACGGGAATGACGTGTCCTTCTAAACAAGCCGGCTGTCACGGAAGTTTTTAGTTTTGTTCCTGTTTTGAACAAATAAAAAGAGCTTGGAATGATAGTCTCAGTTTGCGATGAGTTTTCTCTGAAGAATGCACAATAAACAAGAATGTTAGGTTTATTTTCGCAAATATTTATTCCAAATCATAAAATACCGTTTTACACTGGTGGCGAATAACCAACGTGTGGATAATAGTGCGATGCACGCGGCACGACTTTGTCATTTTGTGCTCCACTAGGGACTTTCCCTATAATTAATTATCAGAAGATCGAACAGTGGGATAGGCATTCACGTTGGCGTTTCTGGGGATTTGCGCAAACTCCCTATTACGTGGATCCCCGAAACACGAGCTTTGACCACATATACATGTCGAGCAACACGGCGTTTATATTTCTGGAGTTAAATGATGGTGAATGCGGTGATCTGATGATGAATTTGATGAATTTACGATAATTTGCCGAAAGGAAACGTTTTAATCGGCGGCAGAAGACCACCTCGTGTGAACGTGGGTGCATTTCTCAATGGCGGCAAGAGTGTTTCGTTTTTTTTGCATCCCTGGCGACGAGGTAACACCTTCTGTTCATTAAAGTTCAGTGATTGCGTGAAAGAACCCAACAGGGGCTCCATGTCACATGACATCGAAAGCGCGTCAAAGTCGATGTTGTCAAATTTAAATGTGGGAATTTCTCCGAAAAGGCTCTCCCCGAATCCGTGCCTTAATGCAGCGCTCTCCATCGGGAACCGTGCCCGCGAATGGTCTTTGAGACCATTATACACGGTCGTTCTCGTTCGGACCTCGGGAGGAAACAAGAACGACTTACCCGTCTCCTCCACGTCATTCCCCCGATTAAGCCACGGTGGACTCGAAGGCAAAGTCCCAGACTCCTCTTTAGAATCGTTTTCGGATTTGAACCGCTGGTTTCCGGTCCTCGACCTACGTCTTGAATTTGAAGACGGTGCCACTTCGGGCTGCTGCCTGGCAGAGCGATCTAGTTTGCATGAAGGGGGAGCCAGCTCGCAGCATCTCTCTCTGTTGACTCCAAGATCAGGAGTCGATTGCAGCCATTCCTGCGCCCGCTTATGTGGACGCATGTCGTCTTCATCCGACTTGGACGAGTCACCCGATTCCTGCCGCTGTCGAGCCAGTCTGTGCGATGACTCATTATATCGGTTCCGAGGCAGCTTTGCTTTCACAGACTCCTTGACCGCATCGCGCTCGCTTGCATCATCACTGCGCCCAGCATCACTCCCTTGGCTGCTCGAGTCCGTCCCACGACCACTGTCAGACCCCCGATTCGAGCCATTGGTGAAAGTACCCCTCCTCCCATGGCGTTTGATTCCACCCCGCATTTCAACTACAGACTCGTTTGATATCTGCCTAGAGATGAAATCAGATAAATCGTCATCCATATCATTCTCGAGGGTCCCGCAACAAGTCTCCTCTATATCTATGGTGTACTGTATCTTCTGGCTCTCCCCTTTCATATGTGATAGTACGCTCTTCTTGACATGGATCTTTTTATACCGCTGTTTTTCGCTAACGCCGCTGAATTTCTCCATGGTGATCACCTTCAATTGAAAAAAATACAATAATGTAACAAACTACCCCTCTCAAAGGTATATGTGTCAGATTGACAAGGTCTGTCAACGAATCTATATTGAAAAAGGTACGCTAACATACAATGCTTCGTGCTTCGGACCATACTGAACTTTTCAGTGGTATTGCCTCCGTAGCCTCCACCCATACAGGCGTTCTCTGGAATCTTAAGCTGAGCAATGTCCACTGACATTGAGGGTCAAGATGGCTTCGGACTGGAGTCGTTTCGATGGCATCAAGTCCTGCGCTCATGAGCAACAGCCACAAAGTTATAACGGACAAGGTTCCCCGTCTACATGTATGTTTTTGAGGATAAAGTTATCGTTATCCAGATTAATTCATAACAAGAAACAGTAATTTCTAGTTGGGGAATCGACAGATACTCACGAGTGTCTTGGCCTTAACGTGCTTCAACGACTCCTTGGATGTATGCGACTGATCGGCGGACGAATGGATGTCGGTGGCAGTGAGAAGTCTAGTGACACGAGCTGATATGCTATTATCATGGCGAAGCTCCATATATATAGACTTTCACGCGGTTGCGGATACGGCGAGAGCCTATTGGTCTCCTGTGTGTGACCAATCAGATCCCTTGCCTAGAGAGCACGGTCTGTTGCCATAGGAACTTGTTAGTTTTCATAAGGGCATCACTGCGACAAGTTACACCTAGGGTTTTCATTGCTAAAAGTGTGTAAACATGCCAAGCAGACCAGAACTGTCAAAGCTGTGACAGACGACCGCGCGACATTGACATTGACCGCGCGTGACATTGACCGCGCGAAATGGGGTAAACATCCTAGTCTGGTTGCTTTCTTTTGATAATCAAAACACAAAACTCATCACTCAGATATGTACAATTCATGAGATATATTCTATCGTTACGGTTACATAAGAAAAACATTCTACTGCCATATTCTGAGCGAATCCTCCTACTTCGTCTGATGCGATTTACCATCAGTGTCGTTTGGTTCTACAATGAAATACAAGTCATGTAGTTTGATTTGAAGTTCATTCTGTGATGGATCCTAACGAGTTACCTTAGGCGAAGCTTTCATCAACCTCATCGGTTGACATCCTCAGAATTCTGAGTAATTCCCATGGAATCACTGCATTGGGAATCAAAAATTATGCTGTTACTACTTTTGAAAACGTCGCCTAAGATCAATCATAAGGACTTATTAGAAAATGATATACATGTATAAGAGATCCGATGAAGTTGTTAAGACAAGTTATATAGCATTACCTCAGAAAGTAAGGTTGTTGTCATTTCTTCTGAATACATGGAGTCATAAGACCTGCATAATTTCGGGTTTGAAAGGTTGCGATACTGAGTGAGCACCACTGAAGAGCCTAAGACAAACGATGAAATAGCTCATATTGTACTGTATTTATCGGGTTCCCACCACAGATTTTGACATATCGTTTTGTGTTATTCAACAAAAGGTCAGTTGATTGAGAAATAATTAGTAGATTCTTATATGAGAAATATTGCCAACGGGTATTTGTACTTACACATTGATTACATAATCTCTAGAAATTTCTTTGAATGTCCATCATCGCAGCCACCAGTTTCGAGAAACGCGTTAGCTGGAAATAACGAAAAAAAAGGGATTTAGTAGTATTTGCCACGGGAGGCTGAGCAAATTCTACTTACCTAACATACTCAAATTCGGTTTAGCCTCCAGTCTGCCCATCACGTGACCTTCTCCAACTTGAAAAGAGGCTCTTTCTTGTTGATCATGACTACAGGACACAGAACAAAACATGGTTAGTTTCTTGGAGGATAGGAACCATACTTATTACAACTTTCAAAATACTTACAACTTCCAAAATACTTACAACTTTCAAAATACTAACAACTTAATCTGCAGACAATAGTTTACGTGTATCAATTTCCATACCTCACGTCATCTCCATCCTGGAACTAATTTGACGTCTTTTCTCTGTCATCCAACATGGCTGCAAATGATGTAAAATCAAGGCAGAGAATGCAACATACTTACATGAATACTCACAACCAGGCGCTACTGAAACGCAATTACCGATTATTTCTGACAAAAAATTAAACCAATATATCCTAGTGGTCGTGTCCAAACATAGGCCTATATGTATAATAATACCGCCTAATGCATACACTATCCAAGTGGAAAACTACTGGTTCATACTCACCCATGGTTGATTTCGCCTTACCTAAAACCAAGATATTTTGAAGTTGGTATAGAGATCCATGTGAGATAAAAGAAAAGTTTTGTTGATATACCAGATGCCCACTAGTGCTTGCAGTTTGGGTAGTAAGATGACACATCGGATTTGCAACTGAACAAGAGGGAAGATGGTGATATTTCTTTGTCCATGTTACCAAAATCTAACTTAAGTGTCTGACGGTGTCATACCTGTAGTTTTTAGTTTCTTTCCTCCTTTTCCTAAAAGATCAAGACATTTTAAGAATAATTGTTTAAATGAGAAATCCTTCAAAGAGCTTCTTATATACAGTACATGTAAGTTCGATCTACGCTCATTGAATAATAACGCCCAAAGTGCTCAGCTTCCACACGAAATTAGGATTGAATGATGTGCGCCTTTCGGATTTGATAATGCATTTCGAATTTCTTGATACACACTACACGTATATCAAACATTAGTGTCATTTTCTGTCGGAATATTCCTCTGGATATTTGAAGTCTATTCTCGTCCCATTCGACCCACAAATACGCTTCATCTTTTGACGATGCACACTACCTCTATTTAGTGACAATTACGGCTGGAGTATTACCGTTGGAGTTTTGGAATCTAGGTCATGCCTTTCGAGCAAAGTACTGCACTAATAACTGCAGGACCTGCAGCGAGTTCCAGCAGCTTAAACTCTCCTCTTCGTAGGCTGTTACTTACCACATATAACATGAGTGTCAACAATAGGAGTATTGGCCTGACTTCTCGCGATATGGTCAAAAATCCAACAGCTTTTATCCTTCTTATTCCAGTCGATAGCGACACATCTTTTTGGTCCTGTCTTCGGCTGCCCAAGACAAGTCTTCCGACAGGCCTCGGGTGTTCCTCCGCTGGAGACCTTGCGGGCACCGAAGTATTGGTGGTTTTTCATGACCTTCCATCCTCCAACACACCCAGCAGTGGCAACTGCATTTTTAAAAAAAATCGTCCGTTTTGACAATTTGTACAGATGTTTACAGTGTCGGATTGGATGTGTAGTCTTTCAAGCCGCGAGGAAAAAATACTATTGGTAAGACCGTAAGAAATGTTCTCTTCCATCATAATAGGAATCGTGAAAATTATTTTTTTTATAAAACAATTTGAGGATCGGACACTAGATGCAACTACGAGTTTGATACAAAGTGTCTTACCATGTGCTCCGGATATGACAGTAAGTGTTAAGACTACAACTCGAATTAATGTCATGATTCTGAAAAATGAAAAAATTCATCAATGCCCAGTGACACAACAAAGTTATGTTTTGGTGTCCATTTCACTATAGGCTGCTGAGCAGGACCGAGCTTGCTTTTTCCCGAATCTAATTTTGCGAACCAAACAATTTCCAGGTTTGAGATTTGCAAACCAAGCAGAAAAGTTATTCATTGGAGCCCTTTGATGATTTTTTCTGGGGGGGGGGGGGGTCTGGCTGGAAGGGGCCGATTTTTGCGAACAGATAATTTTTCCAGTGAAACTTGAAAATACGCATCCGTCACAAGTATACATGAAAAATAATTAATCTGAGCAATTTCATCAAAATTCGTCAAGAAATAAGCAGTACAGAGGGAAAAAAGTCAAAATCAGTACACTCACGTCAATGCACACAAATGTACATAAAAACATTGGCTAAACTTTAGAATTACCGATCGGATGTTCCTCCGCACTATATAAGTTGTGAATCGGTTTAAAGGGTTAGGGTTAGGGTTAGGCTACTTGTTCATTATTCGGTATTCATTCGCCCCTTAGACCTATACTTCCGATCGGGAATTCTAAAGTCGTTCCAAAACATTATTTTGTAACCATGGTTAATCCTCTTGTGTCTCAATATTTTATTTAAGAAAATCTAAACTTTAAAGAAATCGGCCCTGTAGTTTTCGCACAGTGACCCAAAAGGACAGTGACATTTACTTGCAGAGCCGATTTAAGTCTGGTAACGGGAAAACTCTGGCTAAACAATAGGCGGGTTTTCCTCTGAGCACTGACTGGTGAATATAATTTCGTCATTTTAAAATATCAACAAGGCATATTTTAGTATGTAATAATTCGAAATTCATAAATCATTACGTGATGAAATAAGAAGATGTTTTTTGTAATTCTCTAGTCTGCGAAAGTAGCACCTCGTGGAAAAGCGTCATTCACACATTTCATTTTCACAAAGGAAGTACAGTAGAACCTCTATTAGCGGACACCTCTCTATTGAGGACAACCTCTCTATTAAGGACACTAGTTTTGGTCCCAAATTGGTTGTTCCATTCAATTTGACCTCTCTTATCAGCACACCTCTCCGTCAAGGACAGCACTAGTAGTCCCGAGGGTGACCTTAATAGAGAGATTCTACAGTTATACAAAATTTCCTTCATTACACAAAACTTTTGGAAATGACACCTTTGGGAAAGGTTATCATGGTAATGACCTACATTGTATCACTTGTTTGGCCAAAAGTTGGCCATGGGCCAGCTGACTCTTACGTCTACTAAGATAAAGTATGCTTTAATTTCAACGATGGTTTCATCAAAGACTCAAGGATTTCAAGAATGGGGATCAACACAAAATTGGCAGCATCACGGATGTATAGCTGTACATCCGTGGCAGCATCTAATTCCAATGGGTTCAAGGAATCAAACCATACTCTTGAACATGGAAAATTCCTTAAAAGAGTATTGTATATAATTATAAAGCGAGTTCAACTTCTAAAAGCCAAATCACAAAAAGCAGTTTTCAGATATATCTGGCCAAAGGTATTGGGCTGACCTCCAATCTGTAGTGTAATCACACACAGTACTGTTACACAGCTTTAGGCATCCAGCTTTCGTTGACACCGAGAAATAACTACACTCGTTTTCTTTTCAGCATTGGTTAGGCCTGCTACCCTAAGGACAATCAACTGCTGTGCAACACTACTACATTTTGGTAAATGTGATCTGGTCACATTCAAGAGTTCAACTAAGTACCTTTGGCCAGATCGAAAAACCCTTTTTTTGGAAAAATGAAGATAATGAATACTACTTGCCCTTTTTGCCTCCCCTCCACAGCCACCTTCCTCGATGTTGTTCTCAGATCACCGGATGGGTTACTGATTGTAATGGTAGTAATGGCATTTAAAGGCCTTTGACTGGAGTGGTTCGAGATGACCACTCCAGTCAAAAGCTACCAATTACAACTGATAAATTGGATGTATAGGTAATCCATATACACGTACTTGTTTTCTGGGCTAGGAAAATAAACGAGCTGGATGAATTTTAGGATGGCTACTTGTCTGTCCCAACGTGTTTTTTACATTTTTTTTCAAGACTGTGCTTCTCAGTGATGCGTGAGTGAACGATTGCAGTTAAATACCAATGGAAAGCTGGCTTACCGCCAGTTTCCGATCAAACGCCAGGAATGTCTGTAAACTAACGCAATGTATGTGACCTTCAGAGCGCAATTAGACACATACAGTTGTTTTTTATTATCTTTTTCGGTAGCCTTATTTGAGGCATGAACTTTGTGGCGAAGAAGCGTCTAGCCAACAGGAGCGTAGTAATTGAATAGGAGCCCTTTTATCTTGAAAAAGTGTCCAATTGTTATAAATTAAATTTTTCACCTTTCAGAGTGGAATTTTTTCATAAGTTCAAAGTCAGAACATTTTTGGGACTGATGATGTTTCTTCAATTTGAGCAGAAAAAAAACAAGTGAACAAAATATTTGGACTCAGAATTTTTTTCATATTTCAGAGTTGAATTTTTTCATAAGTTCAAAATTCGGAAATATTTTCAAAGTCCCAAAATTATGATGTCTCTCCTTCTTCTCTATCGTAATATCCCTCCAATAGCTGGAGCACCTCGCACTGTTGTAGCCGAGTCGTTGAGTGATTGTTGGTTATGTCTATCAACAATGAGTCTAACTCTTGCTGCAGCGGCTCGTACTTGGATTGATTTGCCCGCGCAGCATGTCCACAAGGGATGTGGTTTTAGGGAGAGCTGGCCGAATATTTTTTTCACTGACCTAAGGGACAGCACCTGTTAATGTTGATGCCAACAATGGTAGCACTAACTGATGTTAATGGCAGCACCAGCTGACCTAAGGGACAGCACCTGTTAATGTTGATGCCAACAATGGTAGCACTAGCTGATGTTAATAGCAGCACCAGCCGAACAGGCGTTGCCAGAACTTCTTGCCACTATTTTTTCCTCCACCTCGAAAAACCACTAGAAATCATAACTCAACACTCCATATTATACTTTAACATTCTTTGTTATTGTGCAATGTACATTAGAAGAGCTTTTCGTCGCCTGGTGAGTTCTGCTGCTGACTTTGGTTGAGTTCTGAAAAGGAGAAGATCTTCACTAAGATTAAGGTTTGAAAGATAGATAGTGGTCTCAGATAATGCATAGATTACGGTAGGCTTAATATTCGGACTAAACACATCCTCCTCTTGCAAACAGGGTTTACAACATGACTCCTCCTTTCGTGGAGTCAGTATGTATCGAATGAAATGGCCAGATATGGCAGCATGAATTAAACGTGACTCTAACGCAATGCCAGAAATAGATGAGACATAGGATCGTTTGACATCTAGCAGGAACGCATCCTGACTTAACATGTCGTTTTACTCAATACCGGTACACACTTGCTCCTCTCGTAAATATCTGAAGGGTCGAGTCATGTTAGACTCTGTTTGTGAGAGAAAAGAAGGCAATGTACCGAGTAGTTTTCCACTCTCGATCTACGCTGTGGATAATGGCAATGTCCTCCTGCCGATGAACACAAGGAACAAACTGCATTTGTAACATGACATTTCAACTCAGTGCTTATTTTTTTATAAATATTTTCATAAAAGTCTTTCATGCTTACTTTCATGATACTTTCTATTGTGACATTGTCTTGGTCAAATAGCCATAAAACACTTTCGAGTGGCAGGAGGAGGCTGAAAAGATACCGAAGATGGTATTAGATATGCCTCTGGTTGGGGTTGTCAAATGACTATACTTACCATCATAAATGTACTCACAGATTCGTCAACAGGATTATAGTCGCCACTCTGGGTTATTAATTCTTGACATCACCTGTCCTTCTTCATCCGAGAATTTGGAACGCTATAGCCTGAAATGATGTGGGTCAATATTATGGCAAGCCAAGGATGGTATGCCCTCACCTTTGTATACTTACAGTATGTCTCCACATCATTTCATCTACCATCTGCTCCGTGTACATGTAAGATGTGATCATCATCATCTGGCACCAGGTCATATCCATCCATCTCCATCATCCTCTCATGGGCATTCCTACGCGAATATGTTTTACCGAAAAAAATTCAAAAAAATTCTGAATGAAAATGTGTTGCTTTTGAGGTGTGATTATCGTGTGGTGTGTATGTGTATACTCCATACATGTAGGGAGAAACGATGAAAGCTGCGGACAGTTTCCTTTTGTGTCTACTAGGCCTAGATTTAGGTAATCCTACATCAAAACTTAAAACATATACCTGCATACCTACCAACCTACTTTTTTAGTTCCACCTACCTATCCTGTGTCTGACTATTGGCTGTACTGTTAAAAATGAAAAAAGGATGCATAAAATGAAAGCAAATAAAACAGGCAAGAGTGACACTAGATGTACATGTAAACTCAATGAACAGAATCTGAGAAATGTGGCCGTGTCCAAATACAGTTGTGGTGAAAATGTCCAGCCAATATGTATATATACCTTTTAACATCTTTCCAGCTGGAGGTTACATCAGTTTGCAGGATTCGAGTCCAGTCTACTGAGAAATGTCGCCGGTTTCAATACTAGCCACATTACTCAAACAGGAATTGGACTTTCAATCAGCTATTGACCAATCCGAAGACACCTACCATGCATGTTAGGCATAGGAACAAGAACCATGAGGCTTACATTGCTTCTGGTTGGCAAATACTTAAGCGGAAGTCCCCAATTCCTTTTTGTGGAAGGTGGCCAGGCAAATAGTCCATGGTTTCTTCAAATTTCAAAGTTGCAATAGAATGGCTGATTCTTTATAAGTGGTTGCCTTAATCTGTGAATAGGGTAGTAACAAGGGGAAACACTGACAGATATTACAACGGTAATGTCAACCGATATAACAGACGCAGCAATTTTGAGATCGCAGTGACAACTCTACATGCTTCCTCTGTCCACACCAAACGTAATGAGAGGTAACGTAAGACTTACGTCTCGCAGGTTGCTTCTTTCTCCCCCAGAGCCATCCGTTCACGCCTCCACCTAAGCGGGAGAAAGGGAAAAAATGGTACAATCATGCAATAGAAATATAAGCCGAATATTTGCAGTTCGATAACCAGTCCATGGCCTGAAAATGCGTCTCTCGATCAAGATAGGCCAAAGACATGGTATTATAAGAGATGGGAAATGTTTGGATTACCTATGATTTTACGACTAACAACCGATAAGTAGTTTTTATCATCCCGTATAGCAGGCCTTTGGAGCTTCTAAAATTTGACTCAAACAGCTATTGATTTGGCGAATTCGGAACAACAAATATTTGAGTACTTTGAGAATTTGTTGTAGTTGTCACTTTGATAGAGGGCCTATGCCAGCAATAAACTGAAGTCGGCTTTTTAACCTTTATCAGACTCGGTGAACAGACGGGAAAAGCGAGCGATAGTTGAAGAAGGTTAAACCTACCGTTTTCGGAAGTTGTCAGTATGATGATGAGTGCTACGCAATGTAACACTATATTTCGCGTGAATGTCATGATTCTGAGGGAGATACAGAAGACAGGTGATATATTCTGTGTAGGCCCCTAATAGCAATCCGACCCGTTGCTGACAAACAGATCTATTAGCATAATTTCAGGACAGGATTCAAAATGATAGTCCGTACAGCATGCTACTTTGTCCTGCCATCAAGTGTATGATAGTGTGTAGAGCCAGAGAGAAAGCTTATTTGTCAAAACTTTTTTTATGGTACTGACTTTGCTGGTTCTTAAAGAGAAAACTGTTAGTACTCAAATCGTCTATGTCATGTGCATGTAATATGGTCACCACGTGGACTTTCTCGTCTACTGCCGCTTCGTCTAGGCCAGGGGAAAGGAATAACCTCGCAGGAGACCAGTTTGCCAAGTATGTAACACGCTGATTGGATTCTGAGTCATGGCAGCAGTGAAAGCGGAATAACGAAGTCCTTGTCCAAGTCGTGGTCATATCACCTACGACTTCGTTATATCGGTCTTATTCAAAGCTTCAACTTGGAAATTGAAAACCATTATTGTAAAGATGGAGCATGGAATATCAATATGAAATCTTTCGTCATTTAAGTCAGTTGAGTTAAATTTGATATACATCACAAGATAACTATAATTCAACCTCGGAGATGAAGTCGGAACGGGAGTCGGTAAGGTGCACAACCTCTGGTAATAAAAAATTGTCAAACTACCTAACTTACCCGATTCTTTCGGTTCCATCCACGGTGGTTTGTTCACTGTTCAGCTGTGGCACCCTCTCAGTCATCAAACCAAAAACGCATGTTCATATCTACGTATACGTATTTGATTAGTGCTACTTTTCAGACAATAATTGTGTACAATAATTGATTACCATATCGATCACCAATTTGTCCCCGATAATTTAACAAGCCACCTGTTCGTCTACTGGTAGGCCTCATCCCTCATCTAAAGCAATTATCGAAACATGTCATGACGAGCAAGAGTACATCGTGAAACCTTAGGAACAGAAAAAGGCCAAATTCTTCCTTCTTCTACAACATTATTGGAAATCCACCATTCTTCTAAATTTTACATTCCCTCACTTTTTCACTTTTTCCATTTTTCACTTTTTCACTTGACATCCTCTGTCCCAATTGAACATAAACTGTTCGGGTACTATGAATATTCCGATCGCGATCAATATCAACGGTCCAACACATGTCCTCTGCTTTTCAGCATTAGGACTGATGCCAATCAATTGCTGCTGTCCAACCCCTGATGTTGTTTGAGAAAATGCACGGACCGTGTATCAAAAGCGTCGCTAGGGCTTCAGATTGAGGGCTTCTGAACAATCGGCCAGAACTACATTTCAACGCATGACAGGAACAAACCTGACAAAATGGTGGGGAAGTAAGTCGTAAAAAAATCAAGGCTGCAGTTTTTTGAGAGATGGTGTTTCGTACAAACACGATACATACATGCCTGCAAGCAATGTGGATAGAACCGTGTACTGATCCACTCAGGGCGGAATCAGCTCTTAGAGCAGGGGAAAAACTTGATGATATACTGCGCATCATTAAGTCATCATGTAACTAACTGCTCTTTGCTCGCATTCAGTCCTACAGTCCTCGGGGCTCTGAGGTTGAAACAACATACCTAATCAATGATGAATAAAGTTCCACTTATACCAGTTCATAATATATTACTATAAGTATTGCAATGGCATCGACAAACGGTAAAGTGGACCACGGCTCAATGTCAGTCCCATTCTCTGCTCGTAACTAGTGTCACGGGTCGCAAAGCGTGAGGCCGGGGCGTGTCCTCCTGTCCTCCGTAAGATGTTGTCCGGGACTGTAGCAAATGGTAGGGACACTCGAAACGAGCTAATCAAGAGGTCGGGAATCAGATACGCCGAGACGAGAGGAAGTCGTTGAATGTAAGTGAGATTTATACAAAGGAATTATATTACATAAGTGGGGTCATAGCGTAGAGGATGGGATTGTTTTACAATTTGGGATGACCCCGTAACACTAGAGAAGAAAAGGAGAAGGACTTTGTGGTCGATCTGTAATTCAACTGGATCCGTAGAACCACCATGCGTACGTGCAGGACTTGCAGAGAATCATATACATACGGTCAGCTTACAAATAAAGATAAGGGCAGGATAAATTTGAATGTGTCAGTATGCAAATCAGCATGCGCACAGAATCATCAAGTTCGCTGTCAGTATTCAAATAAGGTTGTATTATATAGAGCATGACATCGTTTAGATGGAATAGAATATGAAATGGAATACAGGTGCCGCATCCTACATGTTTCAGTTTCGATTGTTTGTGTTCCCGTGGGTTTTATAAACAATTCGGCAGTAGCAGTGTTTTATCCATTTTCGTATCATTTGATTTACTCAATCTGATTATTCGTCATTTTCACTGAAGCGAGCATCCTGGCACCAGTTGTTTTCAGTATACTCCGCCTCTCGATATTTCAAACGACATAAGAGTAGAAAAAGTCTGCTCTCGGGATGTGAAGAGATTAATGTGGTTTGCTTCTTATTATGTCATGATAGAAAGAAGTACATGTAATATGATAATGGCCGTGCATTTTCTGAAGTTATACAATACTTTAAAGACCAAACCGAGGCTGTAACCAAAATCATCTCGTACAATATCAGACTGGTGAAATGATTGTTTATCCAAATGGTAATACCGATCAGCCGCAAGAAAATCCTCCTCTTCGTTATTTAGCCATTTCGAATAATTGTAAACATACCATGGATGTATCTTTGGAATGCGAGAAACTTTCTGGAGAAAATGAAACGCTGAAAACAACTGGATTGTTCCTTTTGAGATTCAGAAACTTCGTGAGTTTCTTCGGCGTCTACGTGACCATGGCGATTCTCGTTTCGGGTGTTTTCGGTAATCTTCTCTCGATTGTTGTATTCGTGCGATTACGTAAGCGTCAAGTGGTAACGGCGACGTATCTGGCGCCACTGGCCGTGTACGATCTTACTAATCTCAGTATTGGTATCACTGGTTGGTTGGATCAAGGAGTTTATGCCCTTTCGGGAGGAAGAATAATCATCGAGGAGGCAGTTTCAGACGCCCACTGCAAAATCATGATGTACCTTTGGCTGTCGTGCGGGCTGATGTCGACATGGACTTTGATTGTTTATTGTGCAGAGCGATGCCTGGCTGTTTGGGCGCCATTAAAACTTGTTTCCATAGCAACCTCTTCACGAAGATTGCGCCTTCTTTCGGTCGATATTATAATGTCTTTGATTCTTGGCATTGCTGTCGTCCCATCTTGTAAGCTCGTCCCCAGTGCTAAGGAATCGGGGCGGAATATCTGTCTCCCAATTCCCGAGAAAACATGGGAATTCTCACTAATGGCAATTGCAATTGTCGGAATGTATCTATGTTTGCCTATAATTTTAGTTGTGTTGTTAAACTGCCTCATTATTACCGGCGTTTCTCGTGCAAACGAGGCGTTTCCTGGGGCCAGCGAGACGGCCGAGCCGGAACTTCGGACACAAACACCAACTAAAATGATTCAAAAGGGACAAAGGGAAAGACTAATCATACGAAATTTGGTCTTGCTTTCGGGCGCCTATCTGGTTGCCATGGTGCCATTCTGTATCCTAGCAACCATGCAAATGGTTGGCGATTTCTACCGATGGCGCAGTGTAGATGCTGATTACATAGAAATTATCCACGAAATGGCAGATTTTGCGTTCACTTTTCACTACACGAATTATAGTATCAACTATCTAATCTACGTCTGCTCCCTGGATTTCTATCGGGTGGAATGCCGGAAATTGTTCTGCTGCGCTAGGAAAAGGAAACACAAAAAGTCCATGAGTTCCAGGACAGCATCTCTCACTTTTCAGCGGTATTGAGGCATGTAAATGGGCGCCGCGCCGCGGTGGAGTATCGCCCGAGTCTCTCACAAGCGGTCATGATGTTCCTGGTTCGAACCTACTGAATGGTTCCTCGATCGGCGTCCGTCGTCCGACGTCTGTATCCTGTTCCCAAAATAGTGGCACGTTTCTTAACGGCTAGGGCTATGAACTTGAAACTTTTACACAAACCCCTTGGTCAGGCAACCTCTGACATTGAATTTCGGTCCGATCAGATATTCGACTTTGCCACCAGGGGGCCAAAACTGAAAAAGTAAAAGTGCACTATATCGCTTATTGGTGACTTGTTTTTGAAAATATGAAATTTGTGCTCACCGTATAGATATTTGGTAGACAATTCATACTGGTAAAAAAACATAGCCAAATGGAAATTTTATGCCAAGTAGGTCAAGTCAAAAACCCATGTGACATAAAATACCGTATGGTGGTTAGATGTACCCACGATATCAGATTAGTGGAACTCGGGCAAGTTGTTAAGCAATAATCGCATTTTTAATGTTTTCAGATTTGGCCCCAGGTGGCCAAGCTGTGAATCAGATCGAACCGAACTTCGGTCCCTGGGATCACCTGACTTAAGGAATTAATACCGAGCTGGCGGTCATTGGTTGTATAATCAAGACCGCTCGGGTAGACCGAAAATGCAGTCCAAAACCCGAGGCGCTTCGCCGAGGGTTTTGGACGTAATTTGAGGTCTACCCGAGCGGTCTTGATTATACAACCAATGACCGACAGCGAGGTATTAATTTCTATTCTAAAAGGTTTCAAAATTAAACAAATTAAATACGATTTGAAAGGTATATATGTTCCGTTTTCGTCAAAGAATGATCCAGCCTGGTGTCCGGAACTCCGCCATATTGTTGCTTGTGAAGATGACGTCACGCAGCAAGGGAATTCCCAGTCAAGTGTCGTGATTTCCCGAGGCTCCTGCTTCTGCTAGCTCGATTTCTACCATTTCCTCGTCTTTGACCTCTTCTGAATCCTGACTGACGACCTCGAAAGAGTCCTCGGGTATCCTCCCTACTTCACAAATCCCAATATCGGGGAATACTTCAAAATCTCGTGTTCTTGACATTGTTTTGTGGGGCTGAGTCGTTGCTTCTTGGTGAAAATAATTCGTCTGCTAAAATTCAGAATTTTATACCTACCCAGGCGGTCATTGGTTACGATACCAAGACCGCTCCGATCAAAACGAGGCGTAATGTATTTTGTATTAGAAACAATGATATACTGTGACTAAGGCCTTATATATGGTAACATACATGTTTACCAAAGTGAAAAATAACACAGTCTGTCCTCCGCGTCCGACTTGATATATTGGTCACAGGAATGACCTTATCTGATCCCGAGGACCATTCTTTTGACCATTTTACTGGATGCCTCAAATGAACGAAAAAAATAAAGCTTTATGAGCGAGTTTTTATAATATTCAGACGGTGGGTGATATACGACCGTCTCAGATTTACCTGAATTCTTTTTTGATGAAAAGCCTATGGGTAATAGAAAATTTCCAAAATTCCAGGTCCGTTAAAGGAACAGCTCCTTCCATCAAAGACTGACATGTATCAAAACAAAGCTGGGCAGTCATCGGCGCATTGATATATTTCTACTTCAAAAGCTATTTTTTAAGAAGTCCAATTTTGACCCTCAAAACAGGGACCATTCCAGAGGCCCTAGAAAAAAAACGTTCTTTTTAGGGACCTGGAATTTTGGGATTTTTCTATCTACTACCAGAGGAAGGAAAACAACCACCGGTGTAATGTTTTTGAGTGTTTCTATTTTTGAGTGTTTCCCCTCATTGTTTGGGAACGCTAAAAGATAGATTGACAAGTTTTTCTGTGTTTCCCCCTATTGAGAAGTCATGGTCTCTCTAGCTGCCTATTGTTTGGAAACACTGACACATGGGAAACAACCACAGATGTTACACCGGGACCGAAATAAACCCATTAAAGTACGTCTATTTCTTGAATGCTGGGAGAAATGTAATTTTCGCATGTCCCATCTACTTATGTTTTACTTAAGGAAGAAGAAGTTATGTTGAGGTTTATAGTTGTTGAGAGGACTTTAGAATTTATTACAGGCCAACCCTCTGGTGCGAAATAAAGGTTCATTACCCCATGCCCAGCTGTAGCTGGACCCTATTATTTTTTCAATTATTGCGGAGGGCTATATCGCAATTTTTGATTAAAGAATATATTATTGGGGCAGGGGCTTAGAATGTTTGGCATGCATTTATGGCAATATTGTTTATTTCTGACAAGCATGATTAAATGCCAACTTTGACATAATATAGTATTATTAAATACCCTGGTATTCTGACTTCTCTGTGCCGGTGTAATGTTTTTGAGTGTTTCTGTTTTTGAGTGTTTCCCCTCATTGTTTGGGAAAGCTCAAAAATAGATTGACAAGTTTTTCTGTGTATCCCCCCTATTGAAAAGTCGTGGTCTCTCTAGCTGCCTATTGTTTGGAAACAATGACACATGGGAAACAACCACAGATGTTACACCGGGTTGAATTTATAGACCACCTTCCTCTCCTGCAGATGGGTGTTATATCTATCACACCAAGGTTCAGCCAGTGTTGGGGAAGTTCCAAGCAAAGAAGCTGCAGTTACATGTAGAAAGTTTGTCATTTTCCATTGGGATTCCACAGAATCAAAGAAGTTCCTTCGATTCCTGCATGTTGTTTACATATACCAGCAGTATACACCATACTAAAATCGAGTGCTTGACATCGGATCTTCCAACTCCATTTAAATGGTTTACAGGTACTCATCAGTGTGCAGTATCTCTATAAATGATGATGTGTTTCTGATATAGAGGAGTATTTTGAACTCTCTCTCATCAGTCTCAAGTTGATATTTAAAGCTTTTATAAAATCAATCTACATTGGTTGTACAATGCAGATCCTTAAGTTGTCATCACCTTGAACTGTCATGATTCTTTCTGATGAACAGAGCTGAAAATCAACCTTAATCTTCTGTTTTAAGAACAGCTCGAATCAATACGGGAACAACAAGATCTTGTTTTAATCTGACACAAAGCATTTTTATTCAATACAATGCAAACACTGTTAATACATTTAATGTACAACCACATAATACACTGCAGAAGATGAAGTCTTCAGAAAAGGAATAACAAGTTCATGTTTGTTCTCGCCCTAGAAATCTATCTGTCCAAATTAACTGAGAACATAACATTGTTTTAATCATTCTCTCCGTCATTGAAACAAGTGAAGCAAGCGTAACAAACCTGACTGCAGGCCCACTGATGAATACACCAAAACTATCACCTTAAATATACTGTTAACCAATCTTTTCCATGAAGAATTAGTTTACTTTTGAAAAACAATTTTAGGTAATTTCACAGTCACTGGCAAAACCATTCAAGTTGCTGCTAACCAAGAAGTAGAGGTTATTATAGTTAATGACTCTCTTAAACTTTCTTTTTATTGTCATCTTATTGTCATATTCATTGTTATTTTATGATATAGTTTGATAATATTATTTTCAAAGACATCCCTGGCTGACAGTCTTATTACGTTCACATATTTTGTCAGGAGAGGCTTTTCATTTCAACAACATTAATAATTCCCGTTCGAACAGTATGATTATGAAACGAGCTACATGTCAAAAATTATATCTAAAATATCCACAAACACAGGCCACAACAAAGTGGGTCTAAGACTCACCAGATCCACTCGTTAATTTTCTCCGGAGAAAATCAACTCGTGTAATCTGGTGACTCAGTTCACACAAAAGCCGATTGAAAGTATCAAAGTCAATGTACAACCTTGTCACAAGCACGTAAATTTTCACGGGGAAAAACACACACATGCGCAGTAAACCAGTTGGAATCTGCGCAAAACAGGTGACGTCACGACATAAATTAAGCTGATTCGTTTCAACCCCGATGTACAGTACATCGAGGATGAAACGAATCGCCTTTATTTCCGTATAACACACGTCGCTAGGGAATAATAAATAGACCCGAACAAAAATATAAAAAAGACAAAAAAACATTATGCAAAGTTACAGCAGGATTGGTTAGAGAAATTTGAAATAAATAGGCCTAAATGACAGGGATCAGAAACGAATTTACAAAATTAATAACATGGGCTGCGACCTCACTATCATCATAGCAACATAAATTTGTCCTCATAATTTTAATTTACAAGTGTAGTGAAATCCAGAGATGAAAAAGACTCGCTCGAGGTTGCACAAAATGTTTACATGACAAAATAAAATGATTTTCATCCGCAACAGAATTATCAGTATAGAAAGAACAAAATATTTCCTGTTGCCACCACATGACCGCAAATATACTTGTGCGTGACGTAATTCATCAGTATAAAGATATGGAATATTCTCCTTACATTTATACAGGTCCATTGCCGACGAAAGATACATAGGCCTGGTTGTGTATTTTTAAACAACTACCAATACTTATACTATCTCTTCATAGTTAGCCATAAACATAAAATCAAACGCTAAGAAGAAGAAGAAGATCAAACAACACGTTCAGAAAAAAAGTTTACGGATGAACCAGAAGAAGAAGAACAAACATGCAATAAAAAGCCGCCCATTCCTTGAAGGACGTGACAGTGGAAGCTGCTGGATTTGACGGTGTCGATGATCCTATGGAGGAACTCACGCTTGCAGATGGTGCTACTGATCCTGTGGCACTGGCAGTGCCCGCGCCTGTTGTTGCCGAAGGTGCCACGGTCGCGGTCGCGGTCGCGGTCGCGGCCGCGGTCGTGGTCGCGGTCGTGGCCAGCTTGCCAGCTTGGGCGCCTAAAAATGAAATATTTAAATTCTTATTCATTGAGATGCGTCCTTTCTCATCGATTTCACTCTGTTTCCAAACGCATCTTTTGGACCTAAATCGTAGAGAATTGAGGGCATTTCGTAGTGCGGCTCGTTGGAAAAGAGCAGGCGCCCCTAGAGAGCCATGAAACGGGTCGTACTTATCATTTACATATCAATCTATCATCATCAAAACTGTCAACTTTTTGCCGAGCTCACCACGGTAAGAAAGGTATCGGTTGGCCAAAGAAAAATACGTGCTTGGTGCGAGAGGAAAAGACTACACAAAAGAAATTGTAATTGTAATTGGAGTGTGTTACAAAGGTAAGCCAATACCTTACCCACCGGGCTCACTGGGTATTCAAGTCAGTCTAAATATGAATTCTAATGCCCAATATCTTTGCATATCGGACTGAAATAAGTGACTTTACTTACCGGTTGCCACGACGGCAATCACCAACAGGAATACGCCGATCTGCACCATTGTTGATCAACTAGCTCTGGAAAATAAGAAAGTTGAGATGACGTCACAGTGAATGAATGGAATTTACATTTCAAATTCCAAAAATATCGGTAATCGCTATATTCATTGGCATTAGCTCGATAGTTCAGTATTACGTTTAGGCCTCTCGACCACCATGGAAGCTATTTCGTAGCAGGGGCAAAAATATGAGTTGGGGGTAAAGTACCGAGCGGACAGTCATGACATTGCCCACAGGTAACCATGACGGACAGTCTGCCTTCTATTTTTGCATTTAAGTCACGCTACACAACACAGCCCGTGCAATAATCTTTACAGATTGGGCAGATATGGGAGAAATAATCACGACTTGTACCCTAAATCAGGCGTATAGAGCTACAAAACACTGATTTATCTACTTATTCAGGACAGCTTAAATCTATACAGATGTGCTTAAGTTATCAGCTAGAAATACGAAACAGCGAATCCACGTCAGGTGCTATAGAACACATGAAATATTCGCTGTTGAATCCGTGCCTGTGTTTTCAAATTTGTTGTTGTTGTCTGCTAGCGCTTTGGTAACCAAAGTGGACAGTGTCTTGCTCACACTGTCCGAATCGATCCTCACATTATAGACGGTGTTCGCAGGAAACAACTGTCATTTGCACATTGATGCGACCACTGTAAACCAGCGGCCTGGAATTTAATCGCATGCGACGACAATCACAATTGGTTTAATTGTGGGACCTGTGAGAACCCCATTTCTGCAGATAATAGGCGAGTCGATGCTGGTGACGCGGTTTACGTCCGTTCTTAGGGCTTGTTGTGGGCCTGACTAGATGAATTATCATTCCCGCTTTTGATTGTTGGAATTTGATTGTGACCCGTTCGTCAAATTATTTTTTAAGTGTGAAGTTTCAGCGGATACGAACTGATGTAACATTTTATAGAAGGCTTAACTTTCGTATACAAGTGCATCGTGTTCGTGTGTAAATACCATTAAATAGAAATAAACATTACCCCTGTACAGAAACTAGCCATGCCAATAACGTGGTGAAAAGTGGCCTATAGAGTAAATCTATCGGTGTTAATCTATCGGTGTTTACGACAGCAATGTTAACATTTATATCCAATGTAGATTTACGTATAACAAAAGAGCGTTCATCGAATAATAAAATATATTTTTAGTACAAGAAATCAATGCCTTTTGTCAGTTTTATGCCTTCAAGTTGTGGGTTCACAATTTTGAATGTGTTCCAGCTCATCAAAAGAACAGGGTTTTGTCTAGAATCACGGTTTTCCGAGTTTCTCCTTGCCAACACTGTCAGGAACCCCCCCCCCCCCCCCATCCTATCCACCTAGCCAACACCCAGACAGAGGTTACCAAATGACAGAGCTGAGAGAGCCCAAACATCTGAGGAATCCATGCAACAGCAAAAACTTTGGCAAATATGCTGAAGGGAACGATGCAATATAATCTTTCGGGCTTGGTCACCCGCCTACCCCCCCCCCCTGACATGGCCCTTCCCAGCCCTAGTGTCCCTAATTGAACCATCCAAAGCTAGGGATCTTAGGCCATAAAGTGGACAAATAAAGCAAGAAGTTATCAAAGGGCAGTCATTCTCATATCTTCAAAGATCACTTGAGGTCCAGCTTTTCATGTATGTTGATGTTTGGACATATATTCTCTCCTCAAATCCACTTGGGACGCCAATTTGGACCCCATGTGGACATGGAAAAATTTTCAATTTTCCCAATGGCATGTGTTTCAGTATACTCAGTATGATGCTGCCATCTGCAGGAGCTATCGGCAAACTAAATATGCAAACTCTATGTGATTCAAAACGGCCACAGAAGTCGGCCAATTTTCATGTTTTCTTAGAATTTACATTAGGAAAAATTGCAATACACGTGGTATTTTCAACCCATATGTGGACATGGAAAAATTTTCACCAATCAACTCAAAATTTTTGGCCCGAAAATGCCTTGATAGTCATAGAATCACATACGCTATCGGCAACTAGGCTTTAATTACACAGAAAGCCGTGAGATGTCTCTCACCTCGATCTGCTATAGAAAACGTATGCTTGGCTCTGGAAGGGAGTTTGGCGCATGCGCAGCTAAAAGGTTGGGAATTGGTGGTAATGAGCGGATACGAACTGATGTAACATTTTATAGAAGGCTTAACTTTCGTATACAAGTGCATCGTTTTCGTGTGTAAATACCATTAAATAGAAATAAACATTACCCCTGTACAGAAACTAGCCATGCCAATAACGTGGTGAAAAGTGGCCTATAGAGTAAATCTATCGGTGTTAATCATCTATCGGTGTTTACGACAGCAATGTTAACATTTATATCCAATGTAGATTTACGTATAACAAAAATCTCATATTCACTTTTTGAAAAACATGGCCTAGTCCCGCCTTTAGCAACAGTCATTATGAACGAAACTTGAACAACAATCAAGAATTAGGAAAGGAATTAGCTGAAATGAAACCTACCTGCCTGTATAAAGTGTTGCTGGCTGAAAGGTTATTCGAAAAGGTTGTCGATCTTTTTGTTACGAAAACCTCGAATTTCAGAATGGTACTCGTCTCTAATTGATTGAAACGGTAAGCTGTGAAATCTCTAGGCAAATCCTGCTCCTGGTTGCACGAAAGTCTGAATACGTCTGACCACTCAGTTCGAGAGACAACTGTAATTAACGATTGAAGAATATTTATATATATTTTAAACATCAAATTCAACACTACACCCGCTTTTATTCTCCATTGTCATATCAAATCGGAAGGAAAAAGGCGACCAATGAGTGACCAATCCTAGCAAGGGCGCCGTGATGACGTCACACGTGCCATGAAGACGAGGGCAATAACGTGCCATGTTGACAAGAACAATAACGTGCCTTGACGACAAGGTCAATAATCACACAGATAAACAGGTTTCCCCTAAGGTCACTAACCTGTATTAAAAGAAAATAGTTCAGTTTGAGATCAATGCGTGGTCTCACCATACCAGTTGAATGGTATTTTCCAATTCAGATATAATTTTTGAGAATAAAGGTGTGTTTAAAACGAAGAAAATGATGAAGTTTCAATCCAATTGGCTTACTTATGGACGTAGAGGTGTAACAGTTTGTAATCTAACTCCTCCGTCATTTTAGATCGGATGACAACAAAACTCAGTCAAATTGAAAATATGTTATTTTGTTCACTTCTTCTTTCTATATCACCCACAGAAAAAAGGGACTTTAATTCCTAAGGAATCAGTGTCCACATTGGACTTTAGTCCCTGTTCAGTGGACAATAACAACTAGAGGTCAATGTCCGACGGACTTTCATACCTAGTACTAGGAGATCCCCGGACTTTCACCTCTAGCTGTATCCGGGGACAATTTCAACTGGGGACATTTTCCACTAGGACACCGGGCTGGATTTATAGACCACCTTCCTCTCCTGCAGATGGGTGTTATATCTATCACACCAAGGTTCAGCCAGTGTTGGGGAAGTTCCAAGCAAAGAAGCTGCAGTTACATGTAGAAAGTTTGTCATTTTCCATTGGGATTCCACAGAATCAAAGAAGTTCCTTCGATTCCTGCATGTTGTTTACATATACCAGCAGTATACATCATACTAAAATCGAGTGCTTGACATCGGATCTTCCAACTCCATTTAAATGGTTTACAGGTACTCATCAGTGAGCAGTATCTCTATAAATGATGATGTGTTTCTGATATAGAGGAGTATTTTGAACTCTCTCTCATCAGTCTCAAGTTGATATTTAAAGTTTTTATAAAATCAATCTACATTGGTTGTACAATGCAGATCCTTAAGTTGTCATCACCTTGAACTGTCATGATTCTTTCTGATGAACAGAGCTGAAAATCAACCTTAATCTTCTGTTTTAAGAACAGCTCGAATCAATACGGGAACAACAAGATCTTGTTTTAATCTGACACAAAGCATTTTTATTCAATACAATGCAAACACTGTTAATACATTTAATGTACAACCACATAATACACTGCAGAACATGAAAACTTCAGAAAAGGAATAACAAGTTCATGTTTGTTCTCGCCCAAGAAATCTATCTGTCCAAATTAACTGAGAACATAACATTGTTTTAATCATTCTCTCCGTCATTGAAACAAGTGAAGCAAGCGTAACAAACCTGACTGCAGGCCCACTGATGAATACACCAAAACTATCACCTTAAATATACTGTTAACCAATCTTTTCCATGAAGAATTAGTTTACTTTTGAAAAACAATTTTAGGTAATTTCACAGTCACTGGCAAAACCATTCAAGTTGCTGCTAACCAAGAAGTAGAGGTTATTATAGTTAATGACTCTCTTAAACTTTCTTTTTATTGTCATCTTATTGTCATATTCATTGTTATTTTATGATATAGTTTGATAATATTATTTTCAAAGACATCCCTGGTTGACAGTCTTATTACGTTCACATATTTTGTCAGGAGAGGCTTTTCATTTCAACAACATTAATAATTCCCGTTCGAACAGTATGATTATGAAACGAGCTACATGTCACAAATTATATCTAAAATATCCACAAACACAGGCCACAACAAAGTGGGTCTAAGACTCACCAGCTCCACTCGTTAATTTTCTCCGGAGAAAATCAACTCGTGTAATCTGGTGACTCAGTTCACACAAAAGCCGATTGAAAGTATCAAAGTCAATGTACAACCTTGTCACAAGCACGTAAATTTTCACGGGGAAAAACACACACATGCGCAGTAAACCAGTTGGAATCTGCGCAAAACAGGTGACGTCACGACATAAATTAAGCCGATTCGTTTCAACCCCGATGTACAGTACATCGAGGATGAAACGAATCGCCTTTATTTCCGTATAACACACGTCGCTAGGGAATAATAAATAGACCCGAACAAAAATATAAAAAAGACAAAAAACATTATGCAAAGTTACAACAGGATTGGTTAGAGAAATTTGAAATAAATAGGCCTAAATGACAGGGATCAGAAACGAATTTACAAAATTAATAACATGGGCTGCGACCTCACTATCATCATAGCAACATAAATTTGTCCTCATAATTTTATTTACAAGTGTAGTGAAATCAAGAGATGAAAAAGACTCGCTCGAGGTTGCACAACATTTGTACATGATAAAATAAAATGATTTTCATCCTCAACAGAATTATCAGTATAGAAAGAACAAAATATTTCCTGTTGCCACCACATGACCGCAAATATACTTGTGCGTGATGTAATTCATCAGTATAAAGATATGGAATATTCTCCTTACATTTATACAGGTCCATTGCCGACGAAAGATACATAGGCCTGGTTGTGTATTTTTAAACAACTACCAATACTAATACTATCTCTTTATAGTTAGCCATAAACATAAAATCAAACGCTAAGAAGAAGAAGAAGATCAAACAACACGTTCAGAAAAAAAGTTTACGGATGAACCAGAAGAAGAAGAACAAACATGCAATAAAAAGCCGCCCATTCCTTGAAGGACGTAACGGTGGAAGCTGCTGGATTTGCCGGTGTCGATGATCCCGCGCTTGGAGATGGTGTTGCTGATCCTGTGGTTGTCGATGGTGCCACGGACGTGGTCGCGGCCGCGGTCGCGGACGTGGTCGCGGCCGCGGTCACGGTCGTGGTCGACGCTTGGGCGCCTAAAAATGAAATATTTAAATTCTTATTCATTGAGATGCGTCCTTTCTCATCGATTTCACTCTGTTTCCAAACGCATCTTTTGGACCTAAATCGCAGAGAATTGAGGGCATTTCGTAGTGCAGCTCGTTGGAAAAGATGAAACGGGTCTACTTATCATTTACATATCAATCTATCATTATCAGAACTGTCAACTTTTTGCCGGGCTCACCACGGTAAGAAAGGTATCGGTTGGCCAAAGAAAAATACATGCTTTGTGGGAGAGGAAAAAGACTACACAAAAGAAACAGACAAAAGATCATTTCATTTTGAGGCGCTTTGAGGCCCTCTTTTTTTATCCGATTGTCCTCCTCCAACACTGTAATTGGAGTGTGTTACAAAGGTAAGCCAATACCTTACCCACCGGGCTCACTGGGTATTCATATCAGTCTAAATATGAATTCTAATGCCCATTATCTTTGCATATCGGACAGAAATAAGTGACTTTACTTACCGGTTGCCACGACGGCAATCACCAACAGGAATACGCCGATCTGCACCATTGTTGATCAACTCGCTCTGGAAAATAAGAAAGTTGAGATGACGTCACAGTGAATGAATGAAATTTACATTTCAAATTCCAAAACTATCGGTAATCTCTATATTCATTGGCATGAGCTCGATAGTTCAGTATTACGTTTAGGCCTCTCGACCACCATGGAAGCTATTTCGTAAGGGTCGATGGAATTAATAATTGCAATTACATGGAAAACCATTTGATAAGACCGTAGAACAATGGGAATTTAGGCCAAGATGGGAGCGGGCTTTGTTTAAAGACAATAGACTGTGTCTTGGGCTGGGCCTTAATTCTTTCAACTGCAGGGGCAAAAATATGAGTTGGGGGTAAAGATACCGAAAACACATTCAGTTATATTTTCCTATCATGACTTGTCAACTATGTTAAATGTGTCTTTAGATATCAAAAGATTTCAAGCAATTCCATTCAACGTGGTCTCATAAGAAAACCGACTGAGTTACCGGTGCAATGTTTTTGAGTGTTTCTGTTTTTGAGTGTTTCCCCTCATTGTTTGGGAACGCTCAAACATAGATTGACAAGTTTTTCTGTGTATCCCCCCTATTGAAAAGTCGTGGTCTCTCTAGCTGTCTATTGTTTGGAAACACTGACACATGGGGAACAACCACGGATGTTACACCGGTCCGAGTCGCCGGATCAGCACGAGATGATTTTCTACAACATGAATGCTCGAGACCGCAGGTAGAGTAAATGGGGAGATCCAGATTATTGCAAAAGAGTACTAGTCAGCCTCATTCACTACATGTGTAACCATAGCGGACAGTCATGACAGTGCCCACAGGTACCATGGCGGACAGTCTGCCTTCTATTTTTGCATTTAAGTCACACTACACAACACAGCCCGTGCAATAATCTTTACAGATTGGGCAGATATGGGAGAAATAAGCACGACTTGTACCCTAAATCAGGAGTATAGAGCTACAAAACACTGATTTATCTGCTTATTCAGGACAGCTTAAATCTATACAGATGTGCTTAAGTTATCAGCTAGAAAAACGAAACAGCGAATCCACGTCAGGTGTTATAGAACACAGGAAATGTTCGCTGTTGAACCCGTGCCTGTGTTTTCAAATTTGTTGTTGTTGTCTGCATGCTAGCGCTTTGGTAACCAAAGTGGACAGTGTCTTGCTCACACTGTCCGAATCGATCTCCACATTATAGACGGTGATCGCAGAAACAACTGTCATTTGCACATTGATGCGACCACTGTAAACCAGCGGCCTGGAATTTAATCGCATGCGACGACAATCACAATTGGTTTAATTGTGGGACCTGTGAGAACCCCATTTCTGCAGATTATAGGCGAGTCGATGCTGGTGACGCAGTATACGACCGTTCTTAGGGCTTGTTGTGGGCCTGACTAGATGAATTATCATCCCCGCTTTTGATTGTTGGAATTTGATTGTGACCCGTTCGTCAAATTATTTTTTAAGTGTGAAGTTTCAGCGGATACGAACTGATGTAACATTTTATAGAAGGCTTAACTTTCGTATACAAGTGCATCGTTTTCGTGTGTAAATACCATTAAATAGAAATAAACATTACCCCTGTACAGAAACTAGCCATGCCAATAACGTGGTGAAAAGTGGCCTATAGAGTAAATCTATCGGTGTTATTCTATCGGTGTTTACGACAGCAATGTTAACATTTATATCCAATGTAGATTTACATATAACAAAAATCTCATATTCACTTTTTGAAAAAAATGGCCCAGTCCCGCCTTTAGCAACAGTCATTATGAACAAAACTTGAACAACAATCAAGAATTAGGAAAGGAATTAGCTGAAATGAAACCTACCTGCCTGTATAAAGTGTTGCTGGCTGAAAGGTTATTCGAAACGGTAAGCTGTGAAATCTCTACTTTCCTTTCGCAAATTCTGCTCCTGGTTGCACGAAAGTCTGAATACGTCTGACCACTCAGTTCGAGAGACAACTGTTATTAACGATTGAGGAATATATATATATATTCTAAACATCAATTTCAACACCACAGCCCCTTTTATTCTCCATTGTCATATCAAATCGGAAGGAAAATGGCGGCCACTGAGTGACCAATCCTAGCAAGGGCGCGGTGATGACGTCACACGTGCCATGACGACGAGGGCAATAACGTGCCATGTTGACAAGGAGAATAATCACACAGATAAACAGGTTTCCCACAAGGTCCCGCGCCTGTATTAAACGAAAATAGTTCAGTTTGAGATCAATGCGTAGTCTCACCATACCAGTCGAGATTAGTACCAGCCGAAACCATTTATTTAAAAAAATGACCAGGGGCCATTGTCCTCACCGTATAGATATTTGGTAGACAATTCATACTGGTAAAAAAACATAGCCAAATGGAAATTTTATGCCAAGTAGGTCAAGTCAAAAACCCATGTGACATAAAATACCGTATGGTGGTTAGATGTACCCACGATATCAGATTAGTGGAACTCGGGCAAGTTGTTAAGCAATAATCGCATTTTTAATGTTTTCAGATTTGGCCCCAGGTGGCCAAGCTGTGAATCAGATTGAACCGAACTTCGGTCCCTGGGATCGCCTGACTAAATGATAACGTACATGTTTACCAAAGTGATTGGCAATTAAGAAACCTGTCCTAGTTAAAGCCTAAAGACCCATTTACGCCATTTGACTTCTGTGACCTTGAAAGGTGTCATTGCGTTGGGTGATTAGGCCAATATAGCACACAAAGATGGTAAATATTACTAGTAATTATGTAATAGTCATTCAAGAGGTGAGAAGTTTGTGTTTTTTAGTAGTAATGATCATACGTGCTGATTGACAAGACTTTTCTTGATGAGGTGTTTGTAAACCCCATACCAAACTGTGTTACTACACCGACCCATACTTGTAGGGAATAAAAAATATACTGCACATGTGGCGTAGGTGTTCCCTAACTTTTTGAGGATAGTGTATATTTTAGGAGA
Source organism: Lineus longissimus (assembly GCF_910592395.1). Lineage (NCBI taxonomy): Eukaryota > Metazoa > Nemertea > Pilidiophora > Heteronemertea > Lineidae > Lineus > Lineus longissimus. The sequence continues at coordinate 14,721,658 of NC_088322.1, forward strand.
TATTATGTGGAAATTTGCAGTGTTCATTTACTTTTAACTGAGGTGGAAACGCACACAGAGCAAACGCCTACGTGCGTCAAGCTGTTTCGCGACAAGTTGCGAAAACACCCTTTACTTAGGTTCAAACTTGTGCGATCATGCATCGCCTCAATAGACATACCCCGATGTGATTTATTATGCAGACTTATGACATGCTGTTTTATTTAAAAAAACAAATTCAAATACTGAAAAAACTCTCTTCTTAGTCCATTGTAGTCGTCTGATAAACATTCCAGATCATGATCATCTCATCTATTGATTTCTTAGACATTATTTGACATCACACATACCAAGCATGAACGGTAGGCCCTTATACAGTATGTACCGACATTAAATTATCTTCATTGTAACAAATAAATAAATATTCACAAATCATAAACTTTATTACAAGGCGTGTATTTCAAAGAGTTTAATAAAAAAAACGTATTCATCGTTTATGGCTCGATATAAAACTGGTCGATATATAAGGTAAAATGGGGTATTTGTAGCCCCGGTCTAATTGTAGCCCCTGGCAATGTTTTTGATTCATATTCCGGTAACCATGATATTATTTAGCCAACACAAGCATGAATATGAAAGAGGTGACTCTTAAGTATCACAACATGAATAGTCTTGGATTATGCAACATGTTATGTAAGAGCTTTGGCTATAAGAAGTAAACAAATCAGACACATGCACAAAAAAAGTTGGGATCGAACTTTTTGCAGGTATGAATTTTCCACACTTACAGAGCATCGATATATTTGAAACTTGGTTCAGGTGATAAGTATTCGAGTGTATAGAATTTTGTATGCAGCATTTGATGTAATTACCAAAATTAAATTTTTCAGAGGCACTTTTCTGACCAAGGTACCCTCGGGGTAATTGTAGCCCCTATAAAAACCTAAATATATCCTGTCATAAATCATGAAGATACCAACAAAATCTCGTCGTCAACCTAGATTGGAATAATATCGGAAGCTTTATCATCAATAAAGATCATAAACTTGTGGAAAAAAATTTATCATTCATAAAAAAACATGCAATTTTAAATTACCCCATTTTACCTTACCAGTTATTATTTCCAATCACAAATGCTTTCAAAGGGAAATAATACAGTCTGTCCTCTGACTTGATATATCGGTCACAGGAATGACCTTATCTGATCCCGAGGACAAAAGACTATTCTACTGGATGCCTCAAATGAACGAAAAAAATAAAGCTTTATGAGCGAGTTTTTATAATATTCAGACAGTGGGTGATATACGACCGTCTCAGATTTACCTGAATTCTTTTTTGATGAAAAGCCTATGGGTAATAGAAAATTTCCAAAATTCCAGGTCCGTTAAAGGAACAGCTCCTTCCATCAAAGACTGACATGTATCAAAATAAAGCTGGGCAGTCATCGGCGCATTGATATATTTCTACTTCAAAAGCTATTTTTAAGAAGTCCAATTTTGACCCTCAAAACAGGGACCATTCCAGAGGCCCTAGGGAAAAAAACGTTCTTTTTAGGGAGCTGGAATTTTGGGATTTTTCTATCTACTACCAGAGGAAGGAAAACAACCACCGGGACCGAAATAAACCCATTAAAGCACGTCTATTTCTTGAATGCTGGGAGAAATGTAATTTTCGCATGTCCCATCTACTTATGTTTAACTTAAGGAAGAAGAAGTTATGTTGAGGTTTATAGTTGTTGAGAGGACTTTAGGATTTATTACAGGCCAACCCTCTGGTGCGAAATAAAGGTTGATTACCCCATGCCCAGCTGTAGCTGAACCCTATTATTTTTTCAATTATTGCGGAGGGATATATCGCAATTTTTGATTAAAGAATATATTATTGGGGCAGGGGCTTAGAATGTTTGGCATGCATTTATGGCAAATATTATTGTTTACTAGCATTGTACCCGTGGCGCAGGCAGGTTCAAATGGGCTATACCTTGAATAGATTGAATTGCAATGAAAATCTAATGCAATATCAAAGGAGCCATATCGAAGAGACAAATTAAACCAACCATTTGTCCACAGACTCGGACCTAGCTGTGGCGTGCTGTATGCGTGCATATAAAAGTATATCAGTTGGTCCGATAGAGATGATGAGGCAATGCCTCGTTCCTTAGTCAGCAATGCCCCTTTTTATACGGAGAAGAAGGAGTACCCAGATAGGCATTCACATGTCGGCCTCCAAATGGCTCGAACCAATTGCACTATCACTACTATAACTTTAAAACGCGTGCTCATCCTACATGTAGCCAGGTCTCGGGCAAGGCACTTACTCGACAGGCAAGCTAGAAGTTCAGCACCGTGAGCAGCTCCTTGATAAGGCCATTTCAGGTTCAGCGCGCCTCTTCAGATCAAGTATTGAAAGCTGTGGTGAGCACATAAACAGACCATGGTAACCTTCATTATCAAGGGCTAGCTCTGGCTAACACAGCACCCATAAACAATAGACCACCAATGTGACCCCAGCTCCTTATTGCGGGAAAACCCAAGTCCAGCAACCGAAAGTACCAAAAATACATTTTTGTTTACATTTGAACTGCATACATACGTTTGTTTACAATTTCTTTCCCGGCGAAATCTCGAACATCAGGTGACCTGCAATCGTAGATTGAAAATAACATTAACCTTAGTTCAGCAGGTCAACAGGTACAGGCTGTTCCAATCATCCCCCTACAGCCAGCTGTTCAACAGGTAATGTTAGCCACCCCACAGGGAGTGCAGGTAATTGATTAAGCCCCTGCATAACTAAACAGCAATGACTTGGCTTCTGTGAGTGGTAAGGAGAATTGACAGTGTCCGATTAAAAATCCCTCATTACTGCTCCGCTGAAGTAAATTTCCGAAAATAAACATAACGTTGCATCAGGATAACATATCACCTGCAAACGTGCAAAATATCGAGACGAAACACTACCCCCAAATGGCACTTTATCGAGCCGCCTTATAGTATTATGATATAGATTTCTGACAAGCATCAATGGACAAGCATGATTAAATGCCAACTTTGACATAATATAGTATTATCAAATACCCTGGTATTCTGACTTCTCTGTGCCGGGCTGGATTTATAGACCACCTTCCTCTCCTGCAGATGGGTGTTATATCTATCACACCAAGGTTCAGCCAGTGTTGGGGAAACTCCAAGCAAAGAAGCTGCAGTTACATGTAGAAAGTTTGTCATTTTCCATTGGGATTCCACAGAATCAAAGAAGTTCCTTCGATTCCTGCATGTTGTTTACATATACCAGCAGTATACATCATCCTAAAATCGAGTGCTTGACATCGGATCTTCCAACTCCATTTAAACGGGTTACAGGTACTCATCAGTGAGCAGTATCTCTATAAATGATGATGTGTTTCTGATATAGAGGAGTATTTTGAGCTCTCTCTCATCAGTCTCAAGTTGATATTTAAAGCTTTTATAAAATCAATCTACATTGGTTGTACAATGCAGATCCTTAAGTTGTCATCATCTTGAACTGTCATGATTCTCTCATATAATTATACTGTTAGCCAATCTTTTCCAAGAAGAAGTAGTTTACTTTTGAAAAACAATTTTAGGTAATTTCACAGTCACTGGCAAAACCATTCAAGTTGCTGCTAACCAAGAAGTAGAGGTTATTATAGTTAAGGACTTTCTTAAACTTTCTTTTTATCGTCATCTTATTGTATTATTCATTGTTATTTATGATATAGTTTGATAATATTATTTTCAAAGACATCCCTGGTTGACAGTCTTATTACGTTCACATATTTTGTCAGGAGAGGCTTTTCATTTCAACAACATTAATAATTCCCGTTCGAACATTATGATTATGAAACGAACCACATGTCACAAATTATATTTAGAATATCCACAAACACAGGCCACAACTAAGTGGGTCTAAGACTCACCAGATCCACTCGTTAATTTTCTCCGGAGAAAATCAACTCGTGTAATCTGGTGACTCAGTTCACACAAAAGCCGATTGAAAGTATCAAAGTCAATGTACAACCTTGTCACAAGCACGTAAATTTTCACGGGGAAAAACACACACATGCGCAGTAAATCAGTTGGAATCTGCGCAAAACAGGTGACGTCACGACATAAATTAAGCCGCGTCGTTTTAACCCCCGATGTACAGTACATCGAGGATGAAACGAATCGCCTTTATTTCCGTATGACACACGTCACTAGGGAATAATAAATAGACCCGAACAAAAATATAAAAAAGACATAAAACATTATGCAAAGTTACAACAGGATGGGTAAGAGAAATTTGAAATAAGTAAATGACAGCGATCAGAAACGAATTTACAAAATTAATAACATGGGCTGCGACCTCACTATCATCATAGCAACATAAATTTGTCCTCATAATTTTAATTTACAAGTGTAGTGAAATCCAGAGATGAAAAAGACTCGCTCGAGGTTGCACAACATTTTTACATGACAAAATAAAATGATTTTCATCCTCAACAGAATTATCAGTATAGAAAGAACAAAATATTTCCTGTTGCCACCACATGACCGCAAATATATTTGTGCGTGACGTAATTCATCAGTATAAAGATATGGAATATTCTCCTTACATTTATACAGGTCCATTGCCGACGAAAGATACATAGGCCTGGTTGTGTATTTTTAAACAACTACCAATACTAATACTATCTCTTCATAGTTAGCCATAAACATAAAATCAAACGCTAAGAAGAAGAAGAAGATCAAACAACACGTTCAGAAAAAAAGTTTACGGATGAACCAGAAGAAGAAGAACAAACATGCAATAAAAAGCCGCCCATTCCTTGAAGGACGTTACGGTGGAAGCTGCTGGATTTGCCGGTGTCGTTCCTACGGAGGAACTCACGCTTGCAGATGGTGCTACTGATCCTGTGGCACTGGCAGTGCCCGCGCCTGTGGTTGCCGAAGGTGCCACGGTCGCGGTCGCGGTCGTGGCCGTGGTCGCGGTCGCGGTCGTGGTCGCGGTGGTCGCGGTCGCGGTCGCGGTCGCGGTCGCGGCCGCGGTCGTGGTCGCGGTCGTGGCCGTGGTCGCGGTCGCGGTCGTGGTCCCGTACAAGAGAGCTTGGGCGCCTAAAAATGAAATATTTAAATTCTTATTCATTGAGATGCGTCCTTTCTCATCGATTTCACTCTGTTTCCAAACGCATCTTTTGGACCTAAATCGTAGAGAATTGAGGGCATTTCGTAGTGCGGCTCGTTGGAAAAGAGCAGGCGCCCATAGAAAGCCATGAAACGGGTCGTACATATCATTTACATATCAATCTATCATTATCAAAACTGTCAACTTTTTGCCGGGCTCACCACGGTAAGAAAGGTATCGGTTGGCCAAAGAAAAATACGTGCTTGGTGGGAGAGGAAAAGACTACACAAAAGAAACAGACAAAAGATAATTTCATTTTGAGGCGCTTTGAGGCCCTCTTTTTTGATCCGATTGTCCTCCTCCAACACTGTAATTGGAGTGTGTTACAAAGGTAAGCCAATACCTTACCCACCGGGCTCACTGGGTATTCATATCAGTCTAAATATGAATTCTAATGCCCATTATCTTTGCATATCGGACTGAAATAAGTGACTTTACTGACCTGTTGCCACGACGGCAATCACCAACAGGAATACGCCGATCTGCACCATTGTTGATCAACTAGAAAATAAGAAAGTTGAGATGACGTCACAGTGAATGAATGGAATTTACATTTCAAATTCCAAAAATATCGGTAATCCCTATATTCATTGGCATGAGCTCGATAGTTCAGTATTACGTTTAGGCCTCTCGACCACCATGGAAGCTATTTCTTAAGGGTCGATGGAATTAATATTTGCAATTATAACCATTTGATAAGACCGTAGAACAATGGGAATTTAGGCCAAGATGGGAGCGGGCTTTGTTTAAAGACAATAGACTGTGTCTTGGGCTGGACCTTAATTCTTTCAACTGCAGGGGCAAAAATATGAGTTGGGGGTAAAGTACCGAAAACGCATTCAGTTATATTTTCCTATCATGACTTGTCAACTTTGTTGAATGTGTCTTTAGATATCAAAAGATTTCAAGCAATTCCATTCAACTTGGTCTCATAAGAAAATCGACTGAGTTACCGGTCCGAGTCGCCGGATCAGCACGAGATGATTTTCTACAATATAAATGCTCGACACCGCAGGTAGAGTAAATGGGGTGATCCAGATTATTGCAAAAGAGTACTAGTCAGCCTCATTCACTACATGTGTAACCATAGCGGACAGTCATGACATTGCCCACAGGTAACCATGGCGGACAGTCTGCCTTCTATTTTTGCATTTAAGTCACGCTACACAACACAGCCCGTGCAATAATCTTTACAGATTGGGCAGATATGGGAGAAATAAGCACGACTTGTACCCTAAATCAGGCGTATAGTGCTACAAAACACTTATTTATCTACTTATTCAGGACAGCTTAAATCTATACAGATGTGCTTAAGTTATCAGCTAGAAATACGAAACAGCGAATCCACGCCAGGTGCTATAGAACACATGAAATATTCGCTGTTGAATCCGTGCCTGTGTTTTCAAATTTGTTGTTGTTGTCTGCTAGCGCTTTGGTAACCAAAGTGGACAGTGTCTTGCTCACACTGTCCGAATCGATCCTCACATTATAGACGGTGTTCGCAGGAAACAACTGTCATTTGCACATTGATGCGACCACTGTAAACCAGCGGCCTGGAATTTAATCGCATGCGACGACAATCACAATTGGTTTAATTGTGGGACCTGTGAGAACCCCATTTCTGCAGATTATAGGCGAGTCGATGCTGGTGACGCGGTATACGTCCGTTCTTAGGGCTTGTTGTGGGCCTGACTAGATGAATTATCATTCCCGCTTTTGATTGTTGGAATTTGATTGTGACCCGTTCGTCAAATTATTTTTTAAGTGTGAAGTTTCAGCGGATACGAACTGATGTAACATTTTATAGAAGGCTTAACTTTCGTATACAAGTGCATCGTTTTCGTGTGTAAATACCATTAAATAGAAATAAACATTACCCCTGTACAGAAACTAGCCATGCCAATAACGTGGTGAAAAGTGGCCTATAGAGTAAATCTATCGGTGTTAATCTATCGGTGTTTACGACAGCAATGTTAACATTTATATCCAATGTAGATTTACGTATAACAAAAGAGCGTTCATCGAATAATAAAATATATTTTTAGTACAAGAAATCAATGCCTTTTGTCAGTTTTATGCCTTCAAGTTGTGGGTTCACAATTTTGAATGTGTTCCAGCTCATCAAAAGAACAGGGTTTTGTCTAGAATCACGGTTTTCCGAGTTTTTCCTTGCCAACACTGTCAGGAACCCCCCCCCCCCCCCCATCCTATCCACCTAGCCAACACCCAGACAGAGGTTACCAAATGACAGAGCTGAGAGAGCCCAAACATCTGAGGAATCCATGCAACAGCAAAAACTTTGGCAAATATACTGAAGGGAACGATGCAATATAATATTTCGGGCTTGGTCACCCGCCTACCCCCCCCCCCCCCCTGGCATGGCCCTTCCCAGCCCTAGTGTCCCTAATTGAACCATCCAAAGCTAGGGATCTTAGGCCATAAAGTGGACAAATAAAGCAAGAAGTTATCAAAGGGCAGTCATTCTCATATCTTCAAAGATCACTTGAGGTCCAGCTTTTCATGTATGTTGATGTTTGGACATATATTCTCTCCTCAAATGCACTTGGGACGCCAATTTGGACCCCATGTGGACATGGAAAAATTTTCAATTTTCCCAATGGCATGTGTTTCAGTATACTCAGTATGATGCTGCCATCTGCAGGAGCTATCGGCAAACTAAATATGCAAACTCTATGTGATTCAAAACGGCCACAGAAGTCGGCCAATTTTCATGTTTTCTTAGAATTTACATTAGGAAAAATTGCAATACACGTTGTATTTTCAACCCATATGTGGACATGGAAAAATTTTCACCAATCAACTCAAAATTTTTGGCCCGAAAATGCCTTGATAGTCATAGAATCACATACGCTATCGGCAACTAGGCTTTAGTTACAAAGAAAGCCGTGAGATGTCTCTCACCTCGATCTGCTATAGAAAACGTATGCTTGGCTCTGGAAGGGAGTTTGGCGCATGCGCAGCTAAAAGGTTGGGAATTGGTGGTAATGAGCGGATACGAACTGATGTAACATTTTATAGAAGGCTTAACTTTCGTATACAAGTGCATCGTTTTCGTGTGTAAATACCATTAAATAGAAATAAACATTACCCCTGTACAGAAACTAGCCATGCCAATAACGTGGTGAAAAGTGGCCTATAGAGTAAATCTATCGGTGTTAATCATCTATCGGTGTTTACGACAGCAATGTTAACATTTATATCCAATGTAGATTTACGTATAACAAAAATCTCATATTCACTTTTTGAAAAACATGGCCTAGTCCCGCCTTTAGCAACAGTCATTATGAACAAAACTTGAACAACAATCAAGAATTAGGAAAGGAATTAGCTGAAATGAAACCTACCTGCCTGTATAAAGTGTTGCTGGCTGAAAGGTTATTCGAAAAGGTTGTCGATCCTTTTGTTACGAAAACCTCGAATTTCAGAATGGTACTCGTCTCTAATTGATTGAAACGGTAAGCTGTGAAATCTCTAGGCAAATTCTGCTCCTGGTTGCACGAAAGTCTGAATACGTCTGACCACTCAGTTCGAGAGACAACTGTAATTAACGATTGAGGAATATTTATATATATTTTAAACATCAAATTCAACACCACACCCGCTTTTATTCTCCATTGTCATATCAAATCGGAAGGAAAATGGCGGCCACTGAGTGACCAATCCTAGCAAGGGCGCCGTGATGACGTCACACGTGCCATGAAGACGAGGGCAATAACCTGCCATTTTGACAAGGACAATAACGTGCCTTGACGACAAGGTCAATAATCACACAGATAAACAGGTTTCCCCTAAGGTCACTAACCTGTATTAAACGAAAATAGTTCAGTTTGAGATCAATGCGTGGTCTCACCATACTTGTTGAATGGTATTTTCCAATTCAGATATAATTTTTCTGATATTGAGAATAAAGGTGTGTTTAAAACGAAGAAAATGATGAAGTTTCAATCCAATTGGCTTACTTATGGACGTAGAGGTGTAACAGTTTGTAATCTAACTCCTCCGTCATTTTAGATCGGATGACAACAAAACTTAGTCAAATTGAAAATATGTTATTTTGTTCACTTCTTCTTTCTATATCACCCACAGAAAAAAGGGTCTTTAACTCCTATGGAATCAGTGTCCACATTGGACTTTAGTCCCTGTTCAGTGGACAATAACAACTAGAGGTCAATGTCCGACGGACTTTCACACCTAGTACTAGGAGATCCCCGGACTTTCACCTCTAGCTGTATCCGGGGACAATTTCAACTGGGGACATTTTCCACTGGGACACCGGGCTGGATTTATAGACTACCTTCCTCTCCTGCAGATTGGCGTTATATCTATCACACCCAGAAGTATTAAGGTAGCAGGAAGGGTTGGGCGTTTGTGGTTTCTGAGTCTGAGGGGGTTGGTGTCTGTTGACTGTGCTTTAAGAGAGACTAGGCATGGCGCCAGTCTCTCTTAAAGCACAGTCAACAGGCATTTGGTCTCAGTATTTGGGTAAGTACAGAATCAAGCCAGCTCAGAGAGCAATGATTGAACGATGCTGTGGACAAGTCCAAGGAAACTGCATCAGTCACGACCAACTTCTCATCAGAAAGCGTCACCACCAGCATATTCAATGTTCAGTTCCAACCTGTACCAGTCCAATGCACGCCTGTCATAGTCAGCAGTGGTCAGCTTAGCGCGATATGGAACATTCTTCCGAAACTCAAGCGAGGGAAGTCTGCTCATTAGCATATCTCGCGCACTGCTTCTTCTTGTCAAACATCGTAGTGCAATCGTAATGGAAAACGTCTGGCTTTGCGCCAGACATTCAGACTAATAAGTGAAGAACTAATAGGTAAAGAACTTCTACTTGCGCGAGACTGCTGTGATAAAATTATCATTTCAGAGACTCCTGTGACGTACACATATATTTTTTACAATCAAAAATGCCCTCAAAAGACGACATGGAATGATTATTTTATTGATATTTCCTACTATATACCTTCCAATTATCACTTTATACAAATAGATCGGCGTTAGGTCGCATGCTTTTCTTTCCTGGTGACACTATAAAGCAAAATAGTTGCAACCCCGTAACTGCGCTATAAGTCCAATAATAAGTGACGGTGACCCGTTATAAATGTTTCGCCAGCTTCGCCTTTTTGCCGCTACGCGGCGCTTTGGGCCCTTGCGTCAAGGTTCAGCCAGTGTTGGGGACACTCCAAGCAAAGAAGCTGCAGTTACATGTAGAAAGTTTGTCATTTTCCATTGGGATTCCACAGAATCAAAGAAGTTCCTTCGATTCCTGCATGTTGTTTACATATACCAGCAGTATACATCACCCGAAAATCGAGTGCTTGACATCGGATCTTCCAACTCCATTAATAAATGGTTTACAGGTACTCATCAGTGAGCAGTATCTCTATAAATGATGATGTGTTTCTGATATAGAGGAGTATTTTGAACTCTCTCTCATTAGTCTCAAGTTGATATTTAAAGTTTTTATAAAATCAATCTACATTGGTTGTACAATGCAGATCCTTAAGTTGTCATCATCTTGAACTGTCATGATTCTCTCTGATGAGCAGAGCTGAAAATCAACTTTAATCTTCTGTTTTAAGAACAGCTCGAATCAATACGTGAACAACAAGATCTTGTTTAATCTGACACAAAGCATTTTTATTCAATACAATGCAAACACTGTTAATACATTTAATGTACAACCACATAATACACTGCAGAACATGAAGTCTTCAGAAAAAGAATAACAAGTTCATGTTTTTTCTCGCCCTAGAAATCTATCTGTCCAAATTAACTGAGAACATAACATTGTTTTAATCATTCTCTCCGTCATTGAAACAAGTGAAGCAAGCGTAACAAACCTGACTGCAGGCCCACTGATGAATACACCAAAACTATCACCTTAAATATACTGTTAACCAATCTTTTCCAAGAAGAATTAGTTTACTATTGAAAAACCATTTCAGGTAATTTCACAGTCACTGGCAAAACCATTCAAGTTGCTGCTAACCAAGAATAGAGGTTATTTTAGTTAAGGACTTTCTTAAACTTTCTTTTTATCGTCATCTTATTGTCATATTCATTGTTATTTTATGATATAGTTTGATAATATTATTTTCAAAGACATCCCTGGTTGACAGTCTTATTACGTTCACATATTTTGTCAGGAGAGGCTTTTCATTTCAACAACATTAATAATTCCCGTTCGAACAGTATGATTATGAAACGAGCTACATGTCACAAATTATATTTAAAATATCCACAAACACAGGCCACAACAAAGTGGGTCTAAGACTCACCAGATCCACTCGTTAATTTTCTCCGGAGAAAATCAACTCGTGTAATCTGGTGACTCAGTTCACACAAAAGTTGATTGAAAGTATCAAAGTCAATGTACAACCTTGTCACAAGCACGTAAATTTTCACGGGGAAAAACACACACATGCGCAGTAAACCAGTTGGAATCTGCGCAAAACAGGTGACGTCACGACATAAATTAAGCCGATTCGTTTCAACCCCGATGTACAGTACATCGAGGATGAAACGAATCACCTTTATTTCCGTATAACACACGTCGCTAGGGAATAATAAATAGACCCGAACAAAAATATAAAAAAGACAAAAAACATTATGCAAAGTTACAGCAGGATTGGTTAGAGAAATTTGAAATAAATAGGCCTAAATGACAGGGATCAGAAACGAATTTACGAAATTAATAACATGGGCTGCGACCTCACTATCATCATAGCAACATAAATTTGTCCTCATAATTTTAATTTACAAGTGTAGTGAAATCCAGAGATGAAAAAGACTCGCTCGAGGTTGCACAACATTTTTACATGACAAAATAAAATGATTTTCATCCGCAACAGAATTATCAGTATAGAAAGAACAAAATATTTCCTGTTGCCACCACATGACCGCAAATATACTTGTGCGAGACGTAATTCATCAGTATAAAGATATGGAATATTCTCCTTACATTTATACAGGTCCATTGCCGACGAAAGATACATAGGCCTGGTTGTGTATTTTTAAACAACTACCAATACTATTACTATCTCTTCATAGTTAGCCATAAACATAAAATCGAACGCTAAGAAGAAGAAGAAGATCAAACAACACGTTCAGAAAAAAAGTTTACGGATGAACCAGAAGAAGAAGAACAAACATGCAATAAAAAGCTGCCCATTCCTTGAAGGACGTAACGGTGGAAGCTTTTGACGGTGTCGTTGATCCTATGGAGGAACTCACGCTTGCAGATGGTGCTACTGATCCTGTGGCACTGGCAGTGCCCGCGCCTGTGGTTGCCGAAGGTGCCACGGTCGCGGTCGCGGTCGCGGTCGCGGTCGCGGTCGCGGTCGCGGTCGCGGTCGCGGTCGCGGCCGCGGTCGTGGTCGCGGTCGTGGCCGTGGTCGCGGTCGCGGTCGTGGTCTCGATAATGACAGTTTGGCCGCCTAAAAATGAAATATTTAGATTCTTATTCATTGAGATGCGTCCTTTCTCATCGATTTCACTCTGTTTCCAAACGCATCTTTTGGACCTAAATCGTAGAGAATTGAGGGCATACGTGCTTGGTGCGAGAGGAAAAGACTACACAAAAGAAATTGTAATTGTAATTGGAGTGTGTTACAAAGGTAAGCCAATACCTTACCCACCGGGCTCACTGGGTATTCAAATCAGTCTAAATATGAATTCTAATGCCCATTATCTTTGCATATCGGACTGAAATAAGTGACTTTACTTACCGGTTGCCACGACGGCAATCACCAACAGGAATACGCCGATCTGCACCATTGTTGATCAACTAGCTCTGGAAAATAAGAAAGTTGAGATGACGTCACAGTGAATGAATGGAATTTACATTTCAAATTCCAAAAATATCGGTAATCTCTATATTCATTTGCATTAGCTCGATAGTTCAGTATTACGTTTAGGCCTCTCGACCACCATGGAAGCTATTTCGTAAGGGTCGATGGAATTAATATTTGCAATTATAACCATTTGATAAGACCGTAGAACAATGGGAATTTAGGCCAAGATGCGAGCGGGCTTTGTTTAAAGACAATAGACTGTGTCCTGGGCTGGACCTTAATTCTTTCAACTGCAGGGGCAAAAATATGAGTTGGGGGTAAAGTACCGAAAACTCATTCAGTTATATTTTCCTATCATGACTTGTCAACTTTGTTGAATGTGTCTTTAGATATCAAAAGATTTCAAGCAATTCCATTCAACGTGGTCTCATAAGAAAACCGACTGAGTTACCGGTCCGAGTCGCCGGATCAGCACGAGATGATTTTCTACAATATAAATGCTCGACACCGCAGGTAGAGTAAATGGGGTGATCCAGATTATTGCAAAAGAGTACTAGTCAGCCTAATTCACTACATATGCTTAAGTTATCAGCTAGAAATACGAAACAGCGAATCCACGTCAGGTGCTATAGAACACATGAAATATTCGCTGTTGAATCCGTGCCTGTGTTTTCAAATTTGTTGTTGTTGTCTGCTAGCGCTTTGGTAACCAAAGTGGACAGTGTCTTGCTCACACTGTCCGAATCGATCCTCACATTATAGACGGTGTTCGCAGGAAACAACTGTCATTTGCACATTGATGCGACCACTGTAAACCAGCGGCCTGGAATTTAATCGCATGCGACGACAATCACAATTGGTTTAATTGTGGGACCTGTGAGAACCCCATTTCTGCAGATTATAGGCGAGTCGATGCTGGTGACGCGGTATACGTCCGTTCTTAGGGCTTGTTGTGGGCCTGACTAGATGAATTATCATTCCCGCTTTTGATTGTTGGAATTTGATTGTGACCCGTTCGTCAAATTATTTTTTAAGTGTGAAGTTTCAGCGGATACGAACTGATGTAACATTTTATAGAAGGCTTAACTTTCGTATACAAGTGCATCGTTTTCGTGTGTAAATACCATTAAATAGAAATAAACATTACCCCTGTACAGAAACTAGCCATGCCAATAACGTGGTGAAAAGTGGCCTATAGAGTAAATCTATCGGTGTTAATCATCTATCGGTGTTTACGACAGCAATGTTAACATTTATATCCAATGTAGATTTACGTATAACAAAAATCTCATATTCACTTTTTGAAAAACATGGCCCAGTCCCGCCTTTAGCAACAGTCATTATGAACGAAACTTGAACAACAATCAAGAATTAGGAAAGGAATTAGCTGAAATGAAACCTACCTGCCTGTATAAAGTGTTGCTGGCTGAAAGGTTATTCGAAAAGGTTGTTGATCTTTTTGTTACAAAAACCTCGAATTTCAGAATGGTACTCGTCTCAAATTGATTGAAACGGTAAGCTGTGAAATCTCTAGGCAAATTCTGCTCCTGGTTGCACGAAAGTCTGAATACGTCTGACCACTCAGTTCGAGAGACAACTGTAATTAACGATTGAGGAATATTTATATATATTTTAAACATCAAATTCAACACCACACCCGCTTTTATTCTCCATTGTCATATCAAATCGGAAGGAAAATGGCGGCCACTGAGTGACCAATCCTAGCAAGGGCGCGGTGATGACGTCACACGTGCCACGAAGACGAGGGCAATAACCTGCCATTTTGACAAGGACAATAACGTGCCTTGACGACAAAGTCAATAATCACACAGATAAACAGGTTTCCCCTAAGGTCACTAACCTGTATTAAACGAAAATAGTTCAGTTTGAGATCAATGCGTGGTCTCACCATACTAGTTGAATGGTATTTTCCAATTCAGATATTTTTTTTCTGATATTGAGAATAAAGGTGTGTTTAAAACGAAGAAAATGATGAAGTTTCAATCCAATTGGCTTACTTATGGACGTAGAGGTGTAACAGTTTGTAATCTAACTCCTCCGTCATTTTAGATCGGATGACAACAAAACTCAGTCAAATTGAAAATATGTTATTTTGTTCACTTCGTCTTTCTATATCACCCACAGAAAAAAGGGTCTTTAACTCCTATGGAATCAGTGTCCACATTGGACTTTAGTCCCTGTTCAGTGGACAATAACAACTAGAGGTCAATGTCCGACGGACTTTCATACCGAGTACTAGGAGATCCCCGGACTTTCACCTCTAGCTGTATCCGGGGACAATTTCAACTGGGGACATTTTCCACTGGGACACCGGGCTGGATTTATAGACTACCTTCCTCTCCTGCAGATTGGCGTTATATCTATCACACCCAGAAGTATTAGGGTAGCAGGAAGGGTTGGGCGTTTGTGGTTTCTGAGTCTGAGGGGGTTGGTGTCTGTTGACTGTGCTTTAAGAGAGACTAGGCATGGCGCCAGTCTCTCTTAAAGCACAGTCAACAGGCATTTGGTCTCAGTATTTGGGTAAGTACAGAATCAAGCCAGCTCAGAGAGCAATGATTGAACGATGCTGTGGACAAGTCCAAGGAAACTGCATCAGTCACGACCAACTTCTCATCAGAAAGCGCCCCACCAGCATATTCAATGTTCAGTTCCAACCTGTACCAGTCCAATGCACGCCTGTCATAGTCAGCAGTGGTCAGCTTAGCGCAATATGGAACATTCTTCCGAAACTCAAGCGAGGGAAGTCTGCTCATTAGCATATCTCGCGCACTGCTTCTTCTTGTCAAACATCGTAGTGCAATCGTAATGGAAAACGTCTGGCTTTGCGCAAGACATTCAGACTAATAAGTGAAGAACTAATAGGTAAAGAACTTCTACTTGCGCGAGACTGCTGTGATAAAATTATCATTTCAGAGACTCCTGTGACGTACACATATATTTTTTACAATCAAAAATGCCCTCAAAAGACGACATGGAATGATTATTTTATTGATATTTCCTACTATATACCTTCCAATTATCACTTTATACAAATAGATCGGCGTTAGGTCGCATGCTTTTCTTTCATGGTGACACTATAAAGCAAAATAGTTGCAACCCCGTAACTGCGCTATAAGTCCAATAATAAGTGACGGTGACCCGTTATAAATGTTTCGCCAGCTTCGCTTTTTTGCCGCTACGCGGCGCTTTGGGCCCTTGCGTCAAGGTTCAGCCAGTGTTGGGGACACTCCAAGCAAAGAAGCTGCAGTTACATGGAGAAAGTTTGTCATTTTCCATTGGGATTCCACAGAATCAAAGAAGTTCCTTCGATTCCTGCATGTTGTTTACATATACCAGCAGTATACATCACCCGAAAATCGAGTGCTTGACATCGGATCTTCCAACTCCATTTAAATGGTTTACAGGTACTCATCAGTGAGCAGTATCTCTATAAATGATGATGTGTTTCTGATATAGAGGAGTATTTTGAACTCTCTCTCATTAGTCTCAAGTTGATATTTAAAGTTTTTATAAAATCAATCTACATTGGTTGTACAATGCAGATCCTTAAGTTGTCATCATCTTGAACTGTCATGATTCTCTCTGATGAGCAGAGCTGAAAATCAACTTTAATCTTCTGTTTTAAGAACAGCTCGAATCAATACGTGAACAACAAGATCTTGTTTAATCTGACACAAAGCATTTTTATTCAATACAATGCAAACACTGTTAATACATTTAATGTACAACCACATAATACACTGCAGAACATGAAGTTTTCAGAAAAAGAATAACAAGTTCATGTTTTTTCTCGCCCTAGAAATCTATCTGTCCAAATTAACTGAGAACATAACATTGTTTTAATCATTCTCTCCGTCATTGAAACAAGTGAAGCAAGCGTAACAAACCTGACTGCAGGCCCAATGATGAATACACCAAAACTATCACCTTAAATATACTGTTAACCAATCTTTTCCAAGAGGAGTAGTTAACTATTGAAAAACCATTTCAGGTAATTTCACAGTCACTGGCAAAACCATTCAAGTTGCTGCTAACCAAGAAGTAGAGGTTATTATAGTTAAGGACTTTCTTAAACTTTCTTTTTATCGTCATCTTATTGTCATATTCATTGTTATTTTATGATATAGTTTGATAATATTATTTTCAAAGACATCCCTGGTTGACAGTCTTATTACGTTCACATATTTTGTCAGGAGAGGCTTTTCATTTCAACAACATTAATAATTCCCGTTCGAACAGTATGATTATGAAACGAGCTACATGTCACAAATTATATCTAAAATATCCACAAACACAGGCCACAACAAAGTGGGTCTAAGACTCACCAGATCCACTCGTTAATTTTCTCCGGAGAAAATCAACTCGTGTAATCTGGTGACTCAGTTCACACAAAAGTTGATTGAAAGTATCAAAGTCAATGTACAACCTTGTCACAAGCACGTAAATTTTCACGGGGAAAAACACACACATGCGCAGTAAACCAGTTGGAATCTGCGCAAAACAGGTGACGTCACGACATAAATTAAGCCGATTCGTTTCAACCCCGATGTACAGTACATCGAGGATGAAACGAATCGCCTTTATTTCCGTATAACACACGTCGCTAGGGAATAATAAATAGACCCGAACAAAAATATAAAAAAGACAAAAAACATTATGCAAAGTTACAGCAGGATTGGTTAGAGAAATTTGAAATAAGTAAATGACAGGGATCAGAAACGAATTTACAAAATTAATAACATGGGCTGCGACCTCACTATCATCATAGCAACATAAATTTGTCCTCATAATTTTAATTTACAAGTGTAGTTAAATCCAGAGATGAAAAAGACTCGCTCGAGGTTGCACAAAATTTGTACATGATAAAATAAAATGATTTTCATCCTCAACAGAATTATCAGTATAGAAAGAACAAAATATTTCCTGTTGCCACCACATGACCGCAAATATACTTGTGCGTGACGTAATTCATCAGTATAAAGATATGGAATATTCTCCTTACATTTATACAGGTCCATTGCCGACGAAAGATACATAGGCCTGGTTGTGTATTTTTAAACAACTACCAATACTATTACTATCTCTTCATAGTTAGCCATAAACATAAAATCGAACGCTAAGAAGAAGAAGAAGATCAAACAACACGTT
Source organism: Lineus longissimus (assembly GCF_910592395.1). Lineage (NCBI taxonomy): Eukaryota > Metazoa > Nemertea > Pilidiophora > Heteronemertea > Lineidae > Lineus > Lineus longissimus. The sequence goes on from NC_088322.1 coordinate 14,739,816, forward strand.
CAGAAAAAAAGTTTACGGATGAACCAGAAGAAGAAGAACAAACATGCAATAAAAAGCTGCCCATTCCTTGAAGGACGAAACGGTGGAAGCTTTTGACGGTGTCGTTGAATATATGGAGGAACTCGTGCTTGAAGATGGTGCTACTGATCCTGTGGCACTGGCAGTGGTACTGGTGCCCGCGGTTGTGGTTGCCGATGGTGCCACGGACGTGGTCGCGGCCGCGGTCGCGGACGTGGTCGCGGCCGCGGTCGCGGTCGAGGTCGTCGCTTGGGCGCCTAAAAATGAAATATTTAAATTCTTATTCATTGAGATGCGTCCTTTCTCATCGATTTCATTCTGTTTCCAAACGCATCTTTTGGACCTAAATCGTAGAGAATTGAGGGCATTTCATAGTGCGGCTCGTTGGAAAGAGCAGGCGCCCATAGAGAGCCATGAAACGGGTCGTACTTATCATTTACATATCAATCTATCATTATCAGAACTGTCAACTTTTTGCCGGGCTCACAACGGTAAGAAAGGTATCGGTTGACCAAAGAAAAATACGTGCTTGGTGGGAGAGGAAAAAGGCTACACAAAAGAAACAGACAAAAGATAATTTCATTTTGAGGCGCTTTGAGGCCCTCTTTTTTGATCCGATTGTCCTCCTCCAACACTGTAATTGGAGTGTGTTACAAAGGTATAAGCCAATACCTTACCCACCGGGCTCACTGGGTATTCATATCAGTCTAAATATGAATTCTAATGCCCATTATCTTTGCATATCGGACTGAAAAAAGTGACTTTACTTACCGGTTGCCACGACGGCAATCACCAACAGGAATACGCCGATCTGCACCATTGTTGATCAACTAGCTCTGGAAAATAAGAAAGTTGAGATGACGTCACAGTGAATGAATGAAATTAACATAACAAATTCCAGAAATATCGGTAATCTCTATATTCATTGGCATGAGTTCGATAGTTCAGTATTACGTTTAGGCCTCTCGACCACCATGGAAGCTATTTCGTAAGGGTCGATGGAATTAATATTTGCAATTATAACCATTTGATAAGACCGTAGAACAATGGGAATTTAGGCCAAGATGCGAGCGGGCTTTGTTTAAAGACAATAGACACTGTCTTGGGCTGGGCCTTAATTCTTAAGTCATGACATTGCCCACAGGTAACCATGGCGGACAGTCTGCCTTTTATTTTTGCATTTAAGTCACGCTACACAACACAGCCCGTGCAATAATCTTTACAGATTGGGCAGATATGGGAGAAATAAGCACGACTTGTACCCTAAATCAGGCGTATAGAGCTACAAAACACTGATTTATCTACTTATTCAGGACAGCTTAAATCTATACAGATGTGCTTAAGTTATCAGCTGGAAATACGAAACAGCGAATCCACGTCAGGTGCTATAGAACACAGGAAATATTCGCTGTTGAATCCTTGCCTGTGTTTTCAAATTTGTTGTTGTTGTCTTGCTAGCGCTTTGGTAACCATAGTGGACAGTGTCTTGCTCATACTTTCCGAATCGATCCCCACATTATAGACGGTGATCGCAGGAAACAACTGTCATTTGCACATTGATGCGACCACTGTAAACCAGCGGCCTGGAATTTAATCGCATGCGACGACAATCACAATTGGTTTAATTGTGGAACCTGTGAGAACCCCATTTCTGCAGATTATAGGCGAGTCGATGCTGGTGACGCGGTATACGCCCGTTCTTACGAAAGGGCTTGTTGTGGGCCTGACTAGATGAATTATCATTCCCGCTTTTGATTGTTGGAATTTGATTGTGACCCGTTCGTCAAATTATTTTTTAAGTGTGAAGTTTCAGCGGATACGAACTGATGTAACATTTTATAGAAGGCTTAACTTTCGTATACAAGTGCATCGTGTTCGTGTGTAAATACCATTAAATAGAAATAAACATTACCCCTGTACAGAAACTAGCCATGCCAATAACGTGGTGAAAAGTGGCCTATAGAGTAAATCTATCGGTGTTATTCTATCGGTGTTTACGACAGCAATGTTAACATTTATATCCAATGTAGATTTACGTATAACAAAAATCTCACATTCACTTTTTGAAAAAAATGGCCTAGTCCCGCCTTTAGCAACAGTCATTATGAATAAAACTTGAACAACAATCAAGAATTAGGAAAGGAATAAGCTGAAATGAAACCTACCTGCCTGTATAAAGTGTTGCTGGCTGAAAGGTTATTCGAAAAGGTTGTCGATCTTTTTGTTACAAAAACCTCGAATTTCAGAATGGTACTCGTCTCAAATTGATTGAAACGGTAAGCTGTGAAATCTCTAGGCAAATTCTGCTCCTGGTTGCACGAAAGTCTGAATACGTCTGACCACTCAGTTCGAGAGACAACTGTAATTAACGATTGAGGAATATATATATATATATTCTAAACATCACATTCAACACCACACCCGCTTTTATTCTCCATTGTCATATCAAATCGGAAGGAAAATGGCGGCCACTGAGTGACCAATCCTAGCAAGGGCGCCGTGATGACGTCACACGTGCCATGACGACGAGGGCAATAACGTGCCATGTTGACAAGGACAATAACGTGCCTTGACGACAAGGTCAATAATCACACAGATAAACAGGTTTCCCCTAAGGTCACAAACCTGTATTAAACGAAAATAGTTCAGTTTGAGATCAATGCGTGGTCTCACCATACCAGTTGAATGGTATTTTCCAATTCAGATATAATTTTTCTGAAATTGAGAATAAAGGTGTGTTTAAAACGAAGAAAATGATGAAGTCTCAGTCCAATTGGCTTACTTATGGACGTAGAGGTGTAACAGTTTGTAATCTAACTCCTCCGTCATTTTAGATCGGATGACAACAAAACTTCTCCTGAGGGTCGAGATTGATATAGAGCATGTCTTGGCGGGCTTTTATTTTTAACTGTTCGACGACCAGTATCGTAGAAGTCAAGAATGTAAAACCTGTTGACATCGCCAATGGACTGTGACGGATCGCAATGGGCTATCACGTTCTTGGTGGATGACTATGTCAGCCAAATCGCCAGTGGACTGTGACGGATCTCAATGCGCTATCACGTTCTTGGTGGATGACTGTGTCTGCCAAATCGCCAATGGACTGTGACGAGTGTCAATGAGCTATCACGTTCTTGGTGGATGACTGTGTCTACCAACGGAGAATCCCTGACGTGCGATGCTCTAAGGGTTCTAAATTATTCGCATTACGCATTAAAAGATATGGGCTAAAATTTACAATCCCCGATCGGAAATGACGTAGTTTGATCGCATTCAACTATAAATCCATTGAACAGTGGTGCTTCGCTAGTCAACCGATGACCTTTTTTGGGGTTTGATCGGGGATTGTAAACTCGTTCCTAATAATTTGAAAGACTATGGCGATATGTCGTCAGAATTCAAATTATAACTTTTACAATCAATTACTTCTCCTAATTCATTTGTGGCTAGGGAATTGCGGTCGTTTCGCCCCTTTGTTCATGGGTGCTTTTTTCAGCATGCCATAACCTGATTCTTTATTTGAAAGACTCTGGATGAATCTATATGACTGTGAAAACGTTCCTCGCTGATAATGTCTGGAAAAATGTTATGAGCGCGTGAATTGTGCCAATTTAACTAAAAAAGCAAGCATGAGACCCTTTCCTGCACACTGCTTGGTCAATAGTGAGTTCAGTGTTGCTTATTTGGCTAGTTGTGTGCAGGAATAGCTTTCTGATGTATAAACGGAAGCTGTCGGGTATCTTTTGAATGAAACGATGAAGAGGTTCCTAATTGAAGGTAACAGCCCATTTTTGCGCCAAACAAACAGTTTCGGAGCTTTCACCTCAATAATTAGTAAAAAAAACGGGATACTTAAACAGTGGATCAGTTTCGTATCTTAGTTTAGTGTATTTTCAGACTTCCATCGTGTAACTTCCTTTTAGATGTTTAATAATGTTGCTGATTATACTTGTTGGAACGGACAAAGGCCAGCCCATTACACTTTTTCTCGCAGTCGCAGCATCAATGACCAAGCGACCAAAATTCAGAGGAAACTTGGTTTGCAAAACAAGACAGAGCCGGAGTTTTTAGCTGTACTTTCGCTTAGTTCCACTAGACTAGACAGTAAATTATTTCTGAGATAGTTTCTGATGGGATATATGTCAATTTGAGCCAGGCCCAGATTCGTTTCGTAAGAAAATCTTATTGAGCACAGGCGATATGCAGTTTGCATTGTCTTCCTGTACACACTATATCGGCAACGATTTTCAAACCACTCACCGTAAACAGCACTACGCATACAAGCCGTTCCCTGTTGGAAGAGCTTTTGTATCAATATAGGTCAATAAAGTACTCTTGAAAATTTTATGGACCTATATTGATACAAAAGCCAAAGCAGGTGTGTAGCAGTTCAATTTAAGAACGCTTTGAATATGTTCTGCATAACAAATATTTTGACAATGCTTGTCATGATACGTTTAGATATTACAATCAAAGGAGATCGAATTATATTATAGAATATCTATGGGCGAAACGAAGATAAACCTATATTCTTCAAAACTGCTGTACAAAAACTCGACTCGGGTCAATCACCAAGCTATATACTTGGCGGGGACTTCAATGTGGTTCAAAGCTACCTCCTAGACAATTCAAACATAACGAGAAGAAATAACCCAAAATCACAAGTTATCATAAGTGACATCAAAAAGGTATATAACTTTTTTTATCCCTGGTGAACAGAATATCCAGAAACTAAAAGTTTTACATGGCACAATGGAATACTTTCTGGTGTCAGAAGACATATAAGACAGCCAATTATATACCCAGATAAAGCCAGGATATTGCTAAGACCACTCCTAGAAATGAAAATAAACTAAAACACAAAAAGAGCCCTTGTCTCTGGCGATTGAACTCTCCACTTCTAAAGGATGAAAAAAAATTCCAGGAAATAAAACAATTCATATAAAAAGATACAGTACAACATTCAAGCTCAACAAGATGAACATATTGAACTAACTATTGATGACCAACCGTTCTTCGATGTACTAAAATTACGAATAAGATGTGAAAGCATAGCCTATTCCACAACAAAGAAAAAAGAAAACGAGAGAGTAGAGATTCTTTAGAGAATTCAATAAACAAATTGTACGAATATTTCACCTCTGACCAAAGTGCCGAGAACCAGAACTAACCGAAAAATTCACAAAATTAGCTGAAAAAAGCGTTCAGGGTAAGCAAGGGCCAAACTCGTATAACCAGAGCGAAAGTGGCACTTGGAAGGCAAAAGGAATACAACTTCTGCCAATTAGAAAAAAGACAATATACTGATAAAACAAAACCAAAACTGATAAAAGATGATGTAACGGAAACTGAATGATATAATTTTAGAACAAAAAAAGTTCTATGAGAAACTATATACATCAAGAAAACTAAATATAACTAAAGAATGTGAAAACATTTTTTCCCCAAAATTGTCGACAAAAAACTAACGGAAGAGTAAAAAACGAGCTAAACAAATAAACAAATAGTCATGAATGCTTCAAGGTCCTTAAAAATATTAGGGATAACACGTCACCAGGCTCGGACGGTTTCACCTCTGAATTTTATATATTCTACTGGAAAGAGCTACAGGCCTTTTTCCTCAGATCCATAAAACACACCTTTGGAAGAGAAATATTATCAAAGAGCCAACGGCTTGGCATCATAACATGCCTCTCAAAACCTGGAAAGGATAATGAATACATCAAAAGCTGGATACCAATATCGCTAACATTATGACATAATTGAGTACATTCGAAAGAACAATAAAGAAGGCATCATACTCTCAATAGATTTTGAAAAGGCCTTCGACACCCTCGAATGGATCTTCATTGACAAAAGTCTAAACTATCTAGGAATTGGAGAAAACATAAGGAAATGGATTAATATATCATCAAGCTGTACACTAAATAACGGATTTTGCTCAAACTGATATAAAATAACAAGGGGGGTCAGACAGGGGGACTCCCTGTCACCCTATCTATTTATAATAGCAACTAAAATTTTATTAAGAGCTTTTATGAAACACGAAGACATCAAAGGGATAACAGTGAATGAATAACACTGAATTCTTAATTAATTTATATGCAGATGATTTCACGTTATAATATCTAGAAGACGATTAAAAGTCTTTTAAAACATCTGAACATTTTGGTCCAGTTCTCTAAATACAGATAAATGACTCAAAAACCACAGCAATAAAGATAGGCATCAGAAATGATGTCAAATATCAGGTATCAAATACAACTAAGACATAAATAATATTATTGAAGAAAACTACAAAGAAAAAGTTAAAGCTTTTGAAAAAACTCTGAATTCATGGACAGCAAGACAACTCACAGTGTATGTACGAATCACTACAATAATTAACGTAGACGTGTTATAGTTTGTGATCTAACACATCCGTCCGTTTAGATCAGATTACAACAAAACTTCTCCCGAGAGTCGTGATTAATACTGAACATGTCTTGGCGAGCTTTAATTTTGGAATTCTGGAGCGATTATGGAGATATTGCATATTTTGTTGCTTCCATGGCATGGTCATCATCATAAGGTAGATTGTCAAAAGTCAACAGGAGTTCTCATCAGCATATGGGGGCATTTCATGAGTCAACAGTGCGGAAATATACCAAAATAAAACCAAATTGCAAAACAAATATCAGTGTAAATTGTTCAAGTCCCTGCGGTCTTGAGCTTCCCAATGCTGGAGAAAATCACCTTGTGCAATCAGGCGACTCAAATCACACACTCGAGCAGTATTCTTATCATATTACCAAAGATATACTTCAATGATTGGGTTGTCTCAGTCTGCATTGTGCAAATAGATTTCAGACCAAAATTCCCACGGGGTTCCATGTGGCCCCTGACAATTATGATCATCTCATCTATTGATTTATTTGACCTTTTTGACATCACACATACCAAGCATGACAGGTATATTCCGATATTGATCATTTTCATTGTAACAATTTAGATAGATAGTCACCGCGCTCACATTCACAAATCATAAACTTTAATACAAGTCGTGTATTTCAAAGAGTTGAATCACAAAACGTATTCATCGTTTATGGCGCCGGGAAATAATAATCTGTCCCCATACTTGATATATTGATCACAGGAATGACCTCTCATCTGTTCCCGAGGGCAACAGACCAGTCTACTAGATGTCTCAAATGAACGAAATGATAAAGGTTTAAGAGTTTGTTTTTATAATATTCAGACAGTGGGAAATATATGACCGTCTCAGATTTGCCAAAACAAATTTTTGATGAAAAGCCTATGGATAGACTGAAAAAAATCCAAAATTCCAGGTCCGTTAAAGGAACAGCTCTTTCCATCAAAGACTGACATGTATCAGAACAAAGCTGGGCAGTCATCGGCGCATTGAGATATTTCAACTTCAAAAGCTATTTTTAAGAAGTCCAATTTTGACCCTCAAAACAGGGACCATTCCAGTGGCCCTAGAAAAAAAAGCCCTTCCCTTTAGGGACTGGAATTTTTGGATTTTTCTATATTACCTATAGGTCTTTCACCAAAAAAATCTCAGGCAAATCTGAGATGGTCATACATCACTCTCAAATAGAAATCCGCCCGATTCTTATGAAAACTGGCTCCTAAGAATGATCTGTTTTGAAATTATTTTGAAATCAAATCATCATGACAGCCATTTTGTTTCTACATGTTGCTAGTGAAGTAGATAACGTCTGCTTAATAGCCATTCGTCTGGGTGTGGTAAAAAAGAGATTTTCGCTGCAGAATATCTTCGCTAACGTGACCTTCTCGCGAAATTCGCGAAAATAACCCGCACGCGAAATTTTTCTGTTCTTCAGTAAGTAGTTTCCATCAACAAATTGCACAAAAAGGAATAATTCAAAATCTGAGTGAATTATCACGCTTTTCCAATGCTGACTACGATTTTACCCGAATTAGCTTTCAATGCGTCGATCCTTTCCATGTGGAACGATGCTCTAAGGCACTTCCTGGAGCCATGAATCTACACTGTGACGTCTTGCTGCAGAAATAGATTTTTCCGACGTCACGCTGATAGTTCCTCGGATTATGTAATTTAAATGCGGCTAATATCATATCTCGATTGGGAAAACCAAACCCTGTAAACCTTGCTGTAGGAGTTTAATTTGTTTTCCTATCTGCAAAAGATTGGCCTTTCCGGTGGCCATCTTGAAATTCATTTTGGCGGCTATCTGGCCTAGATTCTGAGTGTTCCATTCGATTGGTCAGACAAAAAAAACCCGGGGTAGACTTTGAAAGTAGGTGCCCAGCAGCAGTAGATTTAGAGATACAGGTGGCCATCTTTGATTCAATGTGGCGGCCATCTGGCCTCGACTTCGATTGTTCGATTTGATAGGCCAGACTCGAAAGCCTGGGGGTACGTGTTGGAATTATGTCACTAACTGCAGTAAATTTTGAGATATCAGCAAAAACGTGTCATTTTCGGCGGCCATTTTGAAATCGAAGACGGCCGCCGAAAGTTTAAATGGTAGAATTTCTTTGGTTGGGTTCAGAAAGCTGGGTACAGGCATTGAAATCGAGCAGTTATCTTTTAGAATACTCGAGATATAATTTGAAACGTATTTTTCGATTTATAGGCGAAATAGAGTCATTTTAGCGGTCATTTGGAAATCCAAGATGGCGGCCGTTATAGCGTCACAAAATTTCAGCAACAGGTGGTTTTTAACTTCTAACGTCATTTCAAACCTCTCCTGAAATTTCAAAAACTGTACCCGAAAGACGCATATAAAGCCACTTTTGCGAACACAAGCCGATGGACAATGATGGCGCTTGATTACACCACTACTGCGACGATGATGGTTACACACTAGTATCAGTGTGCGAGACAAGATTGTATAGGAAAAATTGAATTTCTGATACATGGTCTCAGTCACCAGTATGGATTTGTATTCCATTATGAATACGTATTTATCATGAATTATGAATTTATGCTCTATAAAAGGAAAATAATGATGAAGTAGCCTAAAAATTGCGATCTCGGGAAAAGTCGATTCACAACTTCAGACCCCCAAACCCAGAAATTATCACGGTCAACCCAAAACGAAAATTTTATGGCTTGTAGAACTACTACCATTGGTACATAGGTCTATTAGACCTCCGGGTATTACTTTCATCGGAAAGTCTGAGAAAAATTTATGAGCCGCTAGATGTCGCCAAATAAACTGGTTAATGCATTAGCATTTTATTACTAGTGTGTACCCTAATGTAAATGACGTTGCGTCGTAATAGCTAACCTAATACCATTAGGCCCCGCGTGGTGGCGCTAATGCGGCCGCTGCCGGGGGCCTAATTTTAAACGATTTATTTTTGTAATCTTTGGAATGGCAGAATCTTCGGCTACGAATTAGTTTCAGTGTTTTAATTCATATGAGTTGTCTGTTTCAGTCATAAATTACACAAATTCGTTTGTTAGTATGATTCAATGAAATTAGTCATTCCATTAGACCGAGCACGCGGTAATCAACATTCGCTGATAGCTATGGCTACCGTAATGAATGTGCGCAATATATTGTCCAAAAGCGGTCAGGCTAATATTTGGGACGATCCCTAACAAGCGCGCTTATACTAGGCCTGCTCACGGTCCCAAAGAAAGGATATAATTTCAATCATTAATTGTGTCCCCTTTTCACCGGTTCAGTTAACTTTCTATGTGTCATCTTTCGAGCTTTAGAAATGTTTTGAAAACGCATATTAATTTACAACGAATTCAATATAAAGACGTAGAGCCTTATCTCCATGGTGAAATACATCTTTTATGAAACTTCTCTAAGACGCATATTTTGATTGATAGTTCTTTTGATGCTTAGACTCTTTTAGTGCCAGAGTGTTCCAATTATGGCCAGCAAGAATGCCAAGAATAGGCCTACACATGTTTTTCAAGATTTTGTAAAATGTGACCCGCCATGACGAAACAAGTCGCATGTCGCTACGAGTTAATACTTATAAGTTTTAATAAGTCAAAACTTATCTCAGCCATCTAGCGGATGCGGAAAGAACTATATGTATCACAGCGTGATACATTTTATTTCTCAAAGATTCCCGGTGGGATTCGAACCAGCGCAAAAAGAAAAACCAACCAGGCCGGCACCTCAGACCACTGAGCTACCGAAGTACAATTGGAATGGAATGACCGGTGTGACAGCGGATATAGTCCCCCTGGAGTCATAGTCCGGTAGCATTGTATTTGACCAATTAAGCAGCATGATCTATTGTACCGCTAACCCTAACCAAAACATTTAGCAATGCGGGCTATTGTTACACGGACTATCAGCCCTAGGACTACTATCCCTTGCACACCGGTAGCCGGTACATATTATTCAGCACGTTTCAGCAGTTCAATGTGCTCATGACGTGACGAGAGCGGAAGTTTCAGATTTGTTCCTTGAGGCATTTCGACCTTTCAGTGTCAATTTATCAAATAACTTTTATGCCAGAGTAAAAGTGCAGGTCTTAGACAATATTACTTGACAGAGGAAAACTGTTTTGTCTTGTTTTTATCAAAGGTAATATCATGGCTTTTAAAGATAGCTTAGTACCTTAACACCCCGTGAAGTATGTCTTGCGCTATTGATTATAACTAAATTGCCACATGGTCCTGGGTGTTCACACTTCATATGCAGAATAAGAGGAACCCAGAAGTATTAAGGTAGCAGGAAGGGTTGGGCGTTTGTGGTTTCTGAGTCTGAGGGGGTTGGTGTCTAATGGCTGTGCTTTAAGAGAGACTAGGCATGGCGCCAGTCTCTCTTAAAGCACAGTCAACAGGCATTTGGTCTCAGTATTTGGGTAAGTACAGAATCAAGGCAGCTCAGAGAGCAATGATTGAATGATGCTGTGGACAAGTCCAAGGATACTGCATCAGTCACGACCAACTTCTCATCAGAAAGCGTCACCACCAGCGTATTCAATGTTCAGTTCCAACCTGTACCAGTCCAATGCACGCCTGTCATAGTCAGCAGTGGTCAGCTTAGCGCGATATGGAACATTCCTCCGAAACTCAAGCGAGGGAAGTCTGCTCATTAGCATATCTCGCGCACTGCTCCTTCTTGTCAAACATCGTAGTGCAATCGTAATGGAAAACGTCTGGCTTTGCGCCAGACATTGGGACTAATAAGTGAAGAACTAATAGGTAAAGAACTTCTACTTGCGCGAGACTGCTGTGATAAAATTATTATTGCAAAGACTCCGGTGACGTACACATATATTTTTTACAATCAAAAATGCCCTCAAACGACGACATGGAACGATTATTTTATTAATATTTCCTACTATATACCTTCCAATTATCACTTTATACAAATAGATCGGCGTTAGGTCGCATGCTTTTCTTTCCTGGTGACACTATTAAGCAAAATAGTTGCAACCCCGTCAATGCGCTATAAGTCCAATAATAAGTGACGGTGACCCGTTATAAATGTTTCGCCAGCTTCGCTTTTTTGCCGCTACGCGGCGCTTTGGGCCCTTGCGTCTAGGATTTGGAATCAAAAATAAAATCCTTGGGTGGTCTTATCAGAATTGTGTATTAACACGTTGAAGTTGCTCAATTTCACGTAGTTGGGGACCGGTGGGATTCGAACCAGCGCAAAAAGAAAAACGAAAAATGTGCCTCAATTTTGCCACGGTAAATCCACAATTCACCATTGTAAATAATGACGTGTCCTGACCATGACATAGAATAATGTTATAATGCGATATACTGTGCGTATAATGTGATTTCCTAAGAATACTGTCTATATAACGTGGTTTACTGTGTAAAATGTGAGAATGCTGGAAAATATTGCCACATTATAACAAATGGTTACGAATGTTCCGGATCATTTGATACATATACACTGCATTGTACTGACTCATTATACTTGAAGTATCCTACCAATATATCTCACTCTATCTCATAACACTGATGCCTTATACTGAAGTATGTCATGATTTCAACCCATTTCGTGCACACCCCTCGTTACTTTTCTAATCATAGGCTACGTGCATCTGAGTCTATCAGTTCAGCACGATTGACCTGATGAAGCTCATCTGAATCCTCTGAATTACTAGGGAAAAGATCGTTTTCTGACACTGAATCTGCCAAATATCGGCAACTTGTAAACGCAATGAAGCGTAGCCTCCCTCCCGCCCTTACTGCTGATCATACCCATGATGCCTTGCAAACCAAAAGCGCCGTCTGCTTGAGACAAGACCACTAATGAATATTCATAGCCGGTTGGAGGGTCGAGGCCTATCAATTAGACGAGTGCATGTTTTTAACTCTCAAGTACATATTTGGAGAGGTATTGAAAAAAAAAAGTCTACAGATATAAAGAAATTATTTGATGAAAAATTTAATTTCGAATTTTGCTAATTGGGTAATAGGGGGCGTGTTTTGAGTTTTTTCTGCCAGTTGGCTGAAAAGAGTGGAAATATCAAAGTCTGTCTAATTTGTCGATTATAAAAAAATGTCCGTGGTCAATCACCAATTTAAATCGCACCAGTTACTCGCAAGACTAACCCGTATATCATATCCGAATTTCAGTTTCACAACTCCACGCATTCTTTGATGCGTCGCGGTCAAACATTGACAATTTAACTGCTAAAAGGCTTAAAAAAATCAATTGTGGTCTTGTCTCGCTTCGCTCAAGCCATAGTGAGCTTTGGTATCGCCATCTAATGTTATATACAAAGTTCGAGGAAACAGCTGACGACTTTCACCAGTGGGTCCGACTATATAATGTCTGTCTCCTGGCACGGACGACCTTGCGAAATAAAAACGGGATTTTCCCTCTAGTTCCCCGCGATAGCAAGTTTTATAGCAGCTTTAGCGGGTCTTTACGCTGCTATATGTTTCCTCACGTATACCGTTTTTGGGCGCCATATTTAAGAGGGCCGAAGGGATGAATACCTCCCATACCTAATTCAAAGGTTTAGCCTAGTGGATTGGACTGATTGGCTCAGATCGTGGGTTTTATTACCAGGCAAGACGGTTGTATTACCAGACAACCGTGTTTGGGCTTTATTCATGCGTGACTGAGGCGGAGCAAATGGACAATGCCCATTCATCACGTGCATGGCCAAAGAAAAACCGCCCCGCATGAGGTGAACCCTCTTGCGTACCCCACCCAATGTGTGGACACTGTATTAGCGGTATAGGATGACGGTATACGAGAGGAAACAGAGTAATATTCGCTATTGCCGCAACGATCGTACGGTGGCTGGGAAAGGACATGGTGATTTTTTTTTTCAATGACGAAGTTTTTTTTTTTAATCTCAGGCGCCTGACTTACGAAAACGAGGTTGGTTGATACACGCAGTAGCCTACTGGACATTGGACATTTTGACATAAAGACACTAAGATGTGGTCACCGAAGTACGGTTCCGAAGTGTTTAAGCATCCTTCTGATTCAGTGCAAGACTGAACAGTTCCTTAACGATGGCATCCATCTTGAACTCCCCAGCCTCGTTTTCGTAAGTCAGGCGCCTGAGTTACTACGCCTGAGATAAAAAAACTTCGGAATTTCGCAGTCAGGCGCCTGAGATACTAACTCAGGCGCCTAAGTAAAGTCAGGCGCCTGAGATAAAAAAAACTTCGTCATTGAAAAGAAAAAATCACCATGTGCTTTCCCAGCCACCGTACGATCGCGAGTATCATTCTTTTTCAAGCAACGCAAGAGGTTATGATGTAGGTGAGTACCATGGTATCTCCGAAAGGAGTTTGCCCTTTGGTGGTTTTTCGCGTTCATGCTTTGAATCCACCTCGGACTTCTGTGGAGAGGAATTTCATTTCGTTTCTGCCATGACAAATGTAACCATTGGTTTAAGAATGGAAATTTTTGCTAATATCGCAGTGAATGATCTGTCTGGAGTGGAAGAATCTCATTGCTAGGAAGCAGATGTGGTAAGTATGCCGTTCTGCTCTGGTTCGATTTACTATAGTCAGTTTAAATGTGTCACCGCTATTATCAGATCATCATGATGATTTGCATAACTTCTGGCATATTGGATAGGGTTCAGTGTCTTTGAAAGGACGTGTCTACTTTATTTTGAACGGTAAAGGCAACGGATTATGTAGCCGGTGTAAAAGTTTGAAAATGTCCAGTCGGAGAAAAAAACACGTTTTATCATGTTTTTAGTCTGTTGTTCTTTTGGGGGGGAATTGACGGTCACTGTCTGTAAAGAACCATTCCGTCGCCATACAATAGATAAAACACTTGCATACCCGGATTTCATGGTCGAAAACTTGTCTATCATGGGCGAGGTTTTTCAGAAAACAAACACATAAATCTTCATGTTATGATATGACTTAGACTACCCAGCGATCGTTTTAGTGCAGCTTTTCACAGTGTTACACATACAACATTGAATGAGCTGTGAATGAATATATTGCTGCACGTGGACATACGATCGCTTTGTTGGCTGTGCAGTGATTTCCGTCCCCGTTGTCAGGTTTGGTAAAGGCTTTGAGTTTGGTCCTGGCAGAAGGTTGTGGATTTTTTACGAAAGTGTCGAATGCCCCGTCACATTTGATTTGTTTTTGTGATATCGACAGACTATATAAAGATGGAAATACACTTCAATGCTGACTGGTTGAGTATCTCCAATTGCTGTTAACTGGATAGAATCGGGTTAATGCTGTTCAAATTCACCCCAGGGATATAAAGGGGACACTAACATTTGTAAATATCGGTGCCATGTGGTAGGTTCAGAGGTGCGTGTCAAATAATAATACAGGGTTCGGTCCACTCCGATTGAGTAAAGATTTAGGCGATGACGTTTGACCGCGCACGTGCGTGACGTCAGCACCCACCAGTTCCAGCATACATCAGTGGATGATGTGTCCTTTTTCTTGACGTCGGTCCATTGACACTCAGTGATAAATTGTCCGACTTTGTAAACAACAAGAAAAATATCAGAACTACTTTCGTTGATTGTTGATTACTTTAGGCTAGTACGCAATGACATCCGACGAAGAAACATTGGTGGCCGCGCGCGGAAATCTATGGGGCCGGATCGTTTTCATAGCTGTAGTGATTGATAACCAGTGGTCAAGAGTAGCTGCTCATATATTTGATCATTGCCTGTGCGTGTGTAGACCAAACCGCAAAAGTCCGCCGCAAATTCAGAAGAAAGGGCACTCTGGCCTTTTGTTGACATCTAGCGTAGTTTCTTTGGAGCAGTCGACTGTTCAAATATTGGAAAGGGACCATGGTTTTCTTAGCAGGAGGTAAACAACGCACACACTGTACATAACATCACACCAAACTCAGATCAATAAGACTTAGCCTTGTGTTCTAGATTCGTTTCATGATCAGTCACACAAAATAGCCTGGATCACCCGGCGATGATCCATCCGAAAAGAAACAAAAGACATCCTTGAGCTAGGATAAAATATCCGGAGCTTCGAACTGAAAACTCATAAGCTCTTCCTTTTTACTTCCAGGGAGCAACAGAAGATAAAGGTCAACCTCAGCTAGAATTTGCAACAGACGAGAGAGAGTGTGAAAACAGCATTATATGCAGTCTTTCGTCAAAGAAAACCATAAAACGCCAACCCATCAAAGAAATTCCATAAGAACGCTGAACACATATCGAGTTAATGGCGCGGTGCCGTCATGGAGGATTAGGTGTCGCCAAGTCGCAATACGCTTGGTTGGACGGTGTTTACAGTCTAAGTGGATTAACATATTTCTTATTGTTTTTATTTCACGAGGGGGGCGCCGTTTACATTTCAATCTGGAAGATTGGCGCGTTATGTAAGTAAAACATAGCGAATTTGCGCGTTGCAGGTACATTTGATCCCCACGGATCATTTTCTGGCAGGACCGATAAGAGGTTTTGTCATTTGAAGACTGAAAACCGACAGTTGTAAAAACCGTTTGTTGGCCGATTAAACGTATTGCATTCTCCAGCGTGTTCAGAGCCTGGCCACAAACACAATGAAGAGAAACCTACTGCGTAGGAAATCGTTGCATGACATTGGAGGAGAATTATTCATCAACTCCAACAGCGATTGATGTTTTATTCACTTTGAATGCGATTAAGCAGCGATAGTGCTAACAGTTTGCGCATCTTGTATCGGTGTATGTCGACAACCTTGTCACCGACCTCCAAGCGGAAATTAGCCCGGAAGTGGCTGCCCCATGGAATAGTTCTCGCCGGTTACTAGCAGACGTTAATGTAAAATTTAAACTCATTGGGATTCAGTTCGCATTTAATCTTGTTATCAGAGATATTATGTGGCGGTAGAATTGCCGGATATAAGCACGTGCCCAGCAAATGCATTGCTTCGTTCATTGTGCTATCGTTTTTAATCCAAACGTGTTGACGCTTATCAAATCAATTTGTCGTCAAAGGAGGCCGCTCTCCGATTTTCATAGTTAGTTTGTGCGTGGAAAAACTCGGATAAAGTAGAAGTTTTCGGGGAAAAGCAAAAAACTCATCAGTTAACGCTTTGAAAGCGTCTCAATGGAGTGGGTCCTACGTCTTGGCGCACTTGAACAGGACGAGATACTTTCTACAAAAGTTGAACGCTCGCCTAAGTAAGCCTATCGGCGGCTATCTGACGGAGATACATGTATATTCTAACTTGAGTCAACGGCAGAATCTACGGATATATTGTGAGGACGTGCTCCGCAAATTAGCCTTCTTGCTAGCGTTTAGTAAAAAAACTAATACCGGGAGAATACAACCGCTATCGTTACTGCCGTTTTACTAAGCTCCAGTCAGTTCGTAATACGGTTAGTAATACGGTGGATTTCTTCGGAAATCTCGTGGTATTTGCGGAAAATATGTTGAATTTATCAGAATACGTCATCAGGACGTTTATGAATTTGACGAACGAGACGTCTTCGCAACCTGCGTGCGGTGATTTCGGACTTCCCGTCTGCCATCATTTGCCGGGGTTGTCAGTGGTGCTAGTCTTCATCGCCCTTTTCATCGTTGGCGGGAATATTTTCAACATCATAATCTTAGTCAGAACAGAAGGTCTTCAGTACAGTGCCGGATACTTTTTGACGAATTTAGCTGTGGCGGACCTGCTCTTGGGCTTCACGCAATTTATTTTTGTAATACCGCAGAGTATTATGGGAAGATGGCCGACATATATTTGGGAGAACGACATTCATGGCATCCTTGTGCACATTTCCTGTTCCGTTTCCGTTTGGACGCTGGCAGGCGTCAATTTCGACCGCTATTTGGCTGTCATCAGACCTTTAACACATCAACGCATAATGACCAAAAGAACATGCGCTTACATTCTCGTGACCCTTTGGAGTATCAATACTATCTGCAATTGCATTCCATTGAAAATTGCTGAGTTTGCATTTCATCCGATACCGTACGCAAGTTTTTTAAACTTTCCGAAACATGAGACTTTTGCCATTATCTATTTCTTCGCATATTTTGTATCTGCATTTGGAATAATATCATTCTGCTCAGTGGAGTTGCTCAGGATCGCCAAACGACATACCAAGGATATGTCAAAAGCATCACATGGACAAGATAAAAAACAACCACGTTTCTCCAAGGCAACGAAAACAGTCATGGTGACCACCATGGGCTTCGTGGTCTGTTGGACGCCATTTTGTGTTTTGCAATTATATTTACTTTTTACAGGCGCTACCCACGACGTTTCGCCCATTGATACTTTAGACTTCATCATCACGAACCTCGCGCGTTGCCATAGTTTCATAAATCCTATCATTTACGGGATCACACACAGAGAATATCGGCGGGCGGTCAAGAAAATATTCAAAAAATGTAGTCTGGCCGTTTGCCGGGAGGAGTCGCAGAATTTGGTCAACAAAGAGGGGTGCGTCAGATACGCAGCTGAAGGGTCGCGTGCAGGGTCACGCGCTGTTTCATTAGATACCTTGATATGATACCAGTATCCCGCAAACATTCAGACATTATGGCCTTCTTTGACAGGATATTAGATGGAATATACATCTACAGTAAGCAGTTAAAATTACAAAACTGGGTGGTGCAGATGCAACCAAACCTAGGTTGACTCCAGGGACTACACTCCGGACGCAGTGGATGAATAAGATGACAAAATGTGCTGCTCCGGGAGTGAACCAGGGAGAGTCCATTTCGTCTCAGACGATCAGAATGCACGACGGTTGGTTCACTGCGTGCGGAGTGTAAACCCGGGGGGGGATACCAGAACCTATAGGCCTATTGGCGCCTAGTTAGAGATGTCTCAACCTCTTTTAGCATTCACCACCAGTGGAGGGGGTTATCAGGGAGTTTTACAAAGTCCTGGGAAGACCAACGCGAACGCGTAACCCATTACAATGAAATGGGCGTTGGCGTTTCAGGGTCTTTTGGGAAAACTCCCCAATGTTTCTCCAAGGGTCAGGCCATCAGCACCATCACCTAATATGCGTAGGTAGCCTTCCAAGATTTCTTGAGCAGGCGACATGGCCCACCCCAAAGTAACAACTCCCAATATATTGGTATGTTACATGACCAAGTGGTTATGTCAACTTATGTGGGGCAAAGCATTTGTAGCAGGGACCAGACTTTGCATCAGGAATATAGCAATACATCTCAACCACTCCAATCCTTCTCTGAGATCACATGTTCACCTTCACCATGAGACTTGTCACCTCATTTAGAAAGGGAAAAGTTCAAGGCAGAAAAACAGCTTACACAAGACAAACAATACCTTTCACATAGACTTATACATTTATTCAACAACACTGATACACATCAGCTTATATTATAACCATGGCAACATCATTATCACAATATTGTAACCATAGTAACCATATTTTATTGTCATAAGCATAGTAACAAACTTGGTTTCTCAGAACGTTTTTAAGTATGATCTTGAACAGGGCTAGTTTTACTTGATGTTGTCCATAACTCCAGCCACCCTCAACCAAAGACAGTGCTACTTCAATTCAACAACAGTTTCCAATCGTTTCTCCATGATGGTTTCTCAGAATATAGGCAAGTATTGAGGCATTAACAAGCAGGAGATGATGGTGGGTCAGCTCTTATTGTAGTTTACAGAGTTCCTTGGTGGAGGAGCCAAAACAAACATCAGTATTTCGCACAGACAGTTGGTAGAATGGAAACATTTTCTGATGCAGCAAAGAACCATCCCCATACAAAAATTTAGTTCCTGGCCCCAGCACAAACCGCCCCAACTTCACATATTAATTTAAGTTGAATAGTGTACTGGGGTATGATATCCCACACACCCTCCTTTAGTAGTACGGGTATACACAGACAGAAATCAGTTGACTCAAGTAGCTAAACCAAAATTAGCCCTGAAACATGACTGCACCAAGTTTCCCCCTCAATTCTGCATCAAAACTGTGCATTCTTTCAGTTCACCATCCCATCCTATGCTAGGCATCAATATTGTGCTGAATCATCAATAGGTGGAGTCCCATTCAGTCTTTTAACGTCATATACAAGCACACATAATAAATTAATTGGCAGCGTTATATTCAGCTTCTATGGTTTCACTCCAAGGCGACATATATCACAAATATTTCTCTAAGTTGCCCACAATTTCGTCTCTTACAATGGTATGTCTTTATGACGAAACTTGAAAGCAATCTACACCAGGAACAGTATAGAAATCACAAGCACACGACTGTTTGATAGTCCTTCAAAACAGAAGATCATACATTCACTGTTGGTAATTCAGTTATTGTTGCATTCAGTGTCAGATATCAGCCCAACACGTCCTCCAAACAGAACTATAAACCTGTCTAGAACAGAAACAGAATGGAAGTTGAATACACTGAGTGCTTTTAAAGACCATCCACAGAAGAAGATCGAATCTTCATATTCTGTCAAGGTCAGTCGGCCAGTTCAGATCAGCATTACATTATATTGCCTAGCCCAATACACATTCCATTCTCTTCAAACAAAACCCGCTCCCACCTAGACCCAAATTCTCATTGTTCTACAGTCATATCAAAGGGTCATCGGACAAATCTTAATAACATCTACCCCCACGATACACCTTTTGAGGGTGGTCAATAACCCTAAACCAGCAAGGCCAGGGAAAATAAACATAATGAGATTTTAACCAGCAAAGTTCCTCTGGAAGATGATCTACTCGAGACACCTGGCAGGCACCTGGCAGGACACCTGGCAGGCACCTGGCAGGCGTCTGGCAGGTCACCTGGCAGGCATCACTCAGCTGTCTGATGTTCATCCACAGCGGAAGATTCTAATGGAAAGACATTGACATCAGATCTGAAAGGAGGAAGGAGACTTGATACACCATTACAGATACCGGTATGTAGAATGAAGTACAAACAGAATAAAGCACATTGTATATGAAGTAATACATGTATTATTCAACAGAAGAGTCTTTAATTTGTATTATAATTGATTTGACACCTTGACACACCAGCCGACCAAAGAACATTACCACAACCATAAAAGAGGCAAATTTGTTTGTAACAACCCACCTCTTGTTTTGACTTTACCTTTCATTCTTTTAGACAATAATTGGTCCTAGGGACAAACATCAGCTGTCAGCTGTGCGTTTTCCCAAAAATGGGAGTATATTTTTTTATTGTAAAAGAGTTGCCTCGGGCTGTCTAAGTTTTTACACCAGATAACTGTTACAATCACCATATGGGCACTGAAAGCTTATGGCCAAATGCTTACAGCAAGTTCATCCATTGGCTTACCTAAAGATGTAAATTGCTCATTCAACTCCGTGGGCAAATATCATGACGAGGCCAGGCTCCATGATGAGATCATCCGACATGTGCTGATTCTCACATGCCATCACAATAACTGCTTGTTTGCCTGAAAGAAAGGGATTTTTTCTAATAATTATATCATGAACCCATCACTAATAAAACACATTAGGTCTGATCTGACAACGGAGTATCCATTGGCAATTACTATACCTGGTATTCTTTTAGCTACGTAATTCTCATATTGCCGCCGATTAAGTTGTCTTGTTTCTAGCGTACTGAGTCCGTGCGGCCAGCGCCTCTCGTGGGCATTCTCCATCAGTTCATTGACGATGTGTGATGGACAGGAACTGTCAATGAGCGCCCTCTTTATGACAGCTTGTAAAACAGCATCAGGTGTCGAGATCATGCCACCCCACCTTGTGACTCGTGCTGGTTGTAAGGTTTCTGTCCATCTGAAAACAAAATTAAACCCTTTTTTCAAGTTCTGGGGAAAATTTTCAAAAAAATCATGCATAATTTACCCTAGAATAGTACCAATCATATCAGATAGGTTTTAACAATTGCATTTTGAAGAAATAAAACTTCTATCTTGGGTCTCTTGCGTTCACAACTTACCGAACAACATCGTCATTTTCTATTTCTGTTTGTAATTCCCTCAGCCTTGGATTTGAGGCTCGAAAAGTACGCATATATTCCTGAAACAGACAAAGTCATTAACTGAAGGATTAGACAAAACCAAAAAATGGCAATTTTGATGTCATGGTAAGGCAACTATAACTAATTTGGTTGGTGAAAATATGGCGCAGTCAAAACCATATTTGGTTTTTAGTTTTAGGTGTTTTAGAATAGAAATTTATTCCTCACAGTCGCTATGCGGTATTGGCCTCACCAAGCACAGCTCAGGTGGAGAACTCGATCATTTAGCCAAAAATCTCTAGCAAAGGATATCTGAATATGCAACAAAGCCACAACTAACCTTAATTAACTGAATCTCCATCTTCTGGTTATTCATCTGGAGTTTCTGGTCGGCTAATTCTGACTGCAGTTCACCGATCTTCATCTGTTGTGATTGGACAAGAGCACGAAGTTCCCGTACACAGTTATGGTCCTGGAAGAAACCAATAGTTTGTTGATTTAAACTTTTATAGAGTAGTGATGGTTTATAACAAAGAATTCTTTTTTTCTTCTTGTCACTCACATCCCTGGATTATCGAGAAGAACCATATCAGATCCAAAAGACAGAGACAAAAATTTCACAATAAATCAGGATGTGATTACTGTCTCAAGCATTATCACACCAAGGAAGAAGGCGTATTTAACAATGATCCTGACCTCACCTTTAGTTCATCTTTGGGTATAATGAGCCCACATCCTTGTTCACAGTGAACTGGCTTCTTTGGGTTGTGCTCACATTCGTGAAGATGGGATTGCAGCATATCCAACTTCACCACAGTGCTGCATCCAAACGCTGCATTGTCACATTTTATATACAGCCGGCATAAGAGGTTGCGTAAAATGCGCGGGATAGGTTTTAACTGATTTGGCATGATGGGTGTTCGGTCGACGGGACATGTTGGTTGCCGTGTCAACCATTCGTGGATACAGTTGGAGCAAAAAGCGTGTTCACATTGAGGAGCCTGAAATTAAAGAAATATTGGTTGAAAATCACAGTCAACAGATTCATGAAAAGGACAGTTAATATTACGCATTACACAGTCTCATATTCATTTTATAAGACAAGATAAACATGATCAAATAGAATTGTCTGCTTCCAGAGAAGACAGATTTTAGTATTTTCTTCATGCTACTATTGCTAGCTATAATATCAATAGCATCACGTGAAGTTACTATTTATAGCTCACAAGGTCATTTGCATAAGATATTGATGACGTTTTAGTCACGTGACAGTCGGACATCGACACTTATTTCTGCGCATTTGAGCTTATTTCAAAGTCAATTATCTTTGACCCTGCATTGTTTTTAGCATGAATGATACCATAGAGTCAGAGAGAGAAATATTCAGAACAATTATGTAGTATTTCCAACACTCGGACATGTGCCAGATTGAATCTAACTGCCCTAGTTAGAAAGCCTGAATCCATTACGAAACCACATGTTTGTCCGACATTGCCTGTAATTCAGCGATGGGGAAATAGAGGGCAGCAGCTGCAGTGACGTCATCTTCGCGGGATGCTATTACAGTGCAAACCCCCTTAGTGGACGCTTCTGTCAGGAGAACACCTTTTGAGAGACAGGGTTAAAGGCCAGCATTTTCAAAAAGTCCCAATTGTGTCCTTTATAGAGCGGTTCTACTGTATGTTAATATCTGGGAGTCGAATTTATTGCAAGCTTTGATCCAGAGTATTGACTACGACACTGGCACAACACATACTTTATTGTCTGAAAACACAGCAAATGGAGAATAAGTCCTTGTAATTGGAAACCCGCCATAGTTAGCGCAATGGATGTTGTCTACCTGTAAGGGATCTTCCAAGACGTCACTACAGACAGGGCAGATCAGCTCCTCATCGACATCACCCTGGAACCGGCCAACATCATACCCCATCCTCACTCCTGGAACTGGAAGAAAGCAAAAATAATCTAAGACTGATTAATCATTTATTGTGCAATGTTTAAAGGCCAATACTCCAGGTATTTTGCCATTTACTTATAAAACCCAGCAGAAGAAACCGACTTCTCCAAACCAGATGTAAAACTGACGTGTGCAAGAGATCTTTAATCTTATTCCGAACAGCAACAGCTAGTGAATGGAACAACTTTAGTTACGTCTTACGACGCTCGTGGAGCTACATCATCACCCGCAGCGTTTGAGCATGTCTACCCTAGGCATGCTACTAATCTTCCTCCTCCGTATGCGCACCACCTCCCCCTTGGTTTTAATACGTCAACATACGGACAACAAAGTACCTAAAGAAGAAGAAAAAAAACACCAAACAACGAGAACTGTATCGTCAGTCATTCCAGAGCACAGCAGTAAAAATTTGGCCTACCTAAATAAAACTCGAAAATAAGGAATGATCGCCGAGACTGATCACCTTCAAATTGAGCAAGATCATACCTACCATTAACTTCCTTCCAACAATACCTTGAACGTTGTAATATAATAATCAGCTATAGGGAAAACAGCACAATAATAGAATAAATTTTGCAAAATATTTTGTTGTTTTTTTTCTTTCGTTCATGGATGCGCATGCGTAGTACAAATTATTAGACGCTTAAAGCAGTAAAAACAAATTTGAAATTTCACTAAAATGCTGTTTTCTTCCTGAACAGCGCGTAGAATTGTACAAAAAGATTTTTAAAGTCAGTATCAGTATTTGTTGGTGCAATAACGTGAAACCAGTTGCCTCAAATGAGCAAGAAACATGAATTCTAAAATTAGATAATCGTGAAATTACATAAGCGGCAGTGAAAACGTTGGAAACTAACACGAGGATAATGTAGGAAAAGTTGCTTTATCCGGGCCGCTTTATCCATCAGAACGCCTCCAAGCCAAAACACGACATACGTATACGTGTTGAAGTAATGAACGGCTACATGTCCATGATTTTGTTCACACAAATTTTTTCCGAGAAACGTAAATTACGGGCATATCACTGACCATTCAAGAACTTCTATAAACAGCCTTACCTACCTAGAACCTACCACCTCAGTCATATTCATATTGATCAGTTATTTTCTTTCAGCAACCTGAATATTTGAATATCCCCAAGTAAAGTCAGAAATACATCATGGGGAAAGAAAGACATAAGAGGAAGAAGCTACATGCTAGTGCACCAAAGGTGGTGTCAGTTGACCAAGATGATGCCATGTCTGTGGGAGAAAAGGTATGGACAACGTCGCAATACAACTGCGGCCTGAAGATGTTTTTTCCGAGATAAATTTCCTTGAATAGATGAATGATCATTGATGTGCTGATCTGACCAATTTATTTTTGTTATTTCTTAGGAAAAAACGAAACCAACAGTTCCAGTTAGAACTCGGTGAACAAAGTGTGGGCTTGTCTAATCAGTGAGTCCAACGAGTAAGGTCCTTGAGTTAACACATTCTTTCTGCCACAGCCAAAGTGAAAAAGAGAGTCACTTGTTTTTCTTCTAATCTAAATCACCATTTTACACTTTCTCTCCAACAGCCCAAGTCCAATACCTTCCCACTTCCTGTCCTTGGTGAGAATATCTTTGCTGGTGTCAAAGTCAGAGTAGACGAGCTCACACCACAGAAATTGCCCGATTTTGATGCAAGAAGCACAATTACCAGTAAGACATTCAAAGGAATGAATATGAAGAAGAAAGATAAACAGAAAATGAGACATGAAGTCTGGATGAAAAGTGAGTCATTTTCGATGTGGGAATGGGGATTTTCAGGATATGCTGTGAGGACATAGTCACAATCTACCTAGAAAGACATTGTCAGGATGTGATCTAAAGACAGAATCACAATCTACTTAGAAAGACAATGGGTGATATGAATAAAGGCTAGCAAATGCTTTTACTTCAATTTTGTACAGAAAGGCCAAGTGTAAATGTACATGGAGTTTTAGATAAAAGCATTTACTACTCTTTATTCATATCACCCATTGTCAGGATGTGATCTAGACAGAATCACAATCTACTTAGAAAGACATTATCACAATCTACTTAGAAAGACATTGTCAGGATGTGGGTTATTGTTGACAAAGTACCAAAAGCCTTTGTTCACTCGGTCATTTATATTGTCAGGGAGAGTCTGCCTACATCATGAATATACACTCTGATCAGTGAATCGACCCACAACCTCTGATGTGCACAGCGACCTGGTCTACTGTGCTATCTCAAAAAACTACCTCTTAATAGTTTATAATCTAATATGTGTCTTAGTTGACTTCTGACTGAAGTATTATGAAAAGGCCTTGCATTTGAATAAAAAATTCCTGCATTAAAACTTTCTGACTATTTGCAGAGGTTGATGCCCTCCAAGCTGCTAAGAATGAAGAAAAGGCCAAGAAGAAAAGGCAGAAGACCGTGATTGTTGGAGACCTGAAACCGCTTGAGGATACACTGCCAACATTGGAACTCCTAATGAAGGGGACGGGCAAGGGGCAGAAACAAGCAGAGTAAGTTGGTATACGCAAGATGACTTAATAACTGCTGGATTTCTGTCAATAAACTCGCATAACTATTGATCTATTGTCATGTCTGGCATATCTTGAGAGCTTACTTACTTACGTGCCTCAGTCTAAATGATTTATCTTACCCTCTGTGTATTTTCAGGGAGAAGAAGGAGCATATCTCAAAAAAGGCAATCAGAAAAGAATCTGTGAGGAGGAAACAAATGTAAGTCAAGTTAATCGCAAACTTTATGAAGACATTACTTCATTGGCACTTCCCTTACTAATCCTACCTTTGTAATGATTTACCAAATGGCTTGTTGCTGATCTTTGGCTTATAAAATAAGTGTGATATGTGTGCATTTAAATTTGAGCGATCGCGAGATGACCAGTTTGTTTGGTTGCTATTAAGCTGAGATACAGAAATAGCTGCCGACAGGGCTTAGTTACTTTGAGTTGCAATTCTTGAGTTCATAAGATGTCAGTATTTCACACGTCTTTCGTTCCCCTTCAGGCTGGATGGCATTGGTCTCTTCCAGCAAGTGTTCAACCATCCAAGTTTTAAAAGTAATCCTGGAGCTGCGATCACGGAGCATCTCAAAGAGAAGATGAGACAAGAAGACCAGATGCAGTCATGACGGGATTGAAGACAAAGTCACAACCTACTGTATAGGGGTATGAACTGTGATGATCTCATAGAATTAAAGATGGGATGTGTTGTGAAGGCAGTGTCACAACCTACTGCGTAAAGACACACAAGGTATGGACAAGAAGTGATTTCACAGGATGAAAGATGGGGTGTGACAATGTCACGACCTACTGTTTGAAAACTGTAGAGATATGGAAAAGAGGTGATTTCACAGTACGAAAGACAGGATGTGACATGAAGACCAAGTCACATCCTCTGACCAAAGTGTCTAGACAGCTAGGATATGATTTGAAGCGAATGTCTCAACCTGCTGCCCAAATGTAAACACTCAGGTGGTGGCACAAAGATGTTCAAGATATGTACTGAGGGTACCATAATTGGAGGTTCCTGGGTATGACGAGGAATCCATTTGTCAAGCCGCCTGCCCTGTATTTGGTATGACGATCACAATGTGTGACATTGCTAACAAGGAGTGATGTGACTGGCCAGTTCTTTTCTGGCAGAAATGTGCCAGTGGGCTCTGTTATCATGTAAATAGATGTATTGTTATTGTTTGATGAATAAATTGCAATAAAAATTGTTAATCTTCAGAGAGGTATTCCCCTTGTTCCATCCTCTGTGAGTACAAGACGATGATCTCTTTGTAGAACTTCTGTAATGGAGACCAAATGATAAGGCCAAAAATGTCCACAACAAAGAAATTCTGTGGTTGTGACTTTGTCTCATTATTCCATTTTTGTCTCTGGGAGAATATAACTAATTCTGAGTTTTAACTTTTGGTGACTAGTTCGGACAGGTTGTGTATTGTGGCTGTGACACTACGACACATACTACTGTGCAACAGCTGGTCCGGTCAATGGTGGGTTAATTTTATGACAAGCTAACCCTGGAAATGATCGATTCTATTCAACATATTTATTCAATGCCCACATGGCCTAGTTTCATAACTCATCGTATTCACGAATATGAGTTCTCTTTGATTGGCCTGGATTGATGTAAACTGTATCATATTTCATTGTTATCGTCCACTCATACTGTCGTCTGCTGACTGGAGACCACTGCTGCCCATCCCTTCCGGATTCCACAACTCAACGTCACAACCACTCAGGCAACCATTTCCGGTTTCCGAATTAGTATTTAGTTGACAATTCGTGGCGACCAACAGTGAAAGTAATAGCTCGTCTTCAGCACAACCGCAGCGTCCATTGTCAACAATGCCCACATATGGAGGAGCCCCGAAATGTCCCCGGTGTGACAAGTCTGTTTACCACCAGGAGGAGGCTTTAGGAGCAGGGAAAAGTTGGCACAAGTCCTGCTTCGCTTGCAGTAAGTAAATTATAATATATTTGCCCCAATCTTGCTCAGATATGCTTCTATTGAGACATCCTCAGCCCTATGACCAGTGGTTTTCAACACGATCCGCCTCTCGATTTCGTGTGAGCTGTTGGAATGAAAAAAACAGAATCTCAATTATGCTATTTAGGCCATATCCCGAGGAGTAACGATCACAGGGCCCCAACCGCAAACTGATCAATTCTCAAATTGATCCTGTCCCTCAACAAGTCAGACGGAAGACAATGGGTGACTCGAGGTATCTGGACCTGGACTGTTGCATCCTGAGATCAGGCTTTTTGCTCCTACGTTATATACAAAATATCGACAGGCGGAGTACATTGAAAACCACTGGTTATGCCAGGATGGGACTGTTTGGGCAGCGCGAATGACAGGATCTGATCCTGGGATTGGTTTTACTCCAGGATATAGAGGAGTTTAATCAGAATTTTAGATAAGGATATTGTGACCCTTTTAACCGTGAAACAGGCCCATTTTTTGGCCAAAATGGCCATATTTGGTAATTACTGTTGTGTTATCAGAATTTAATGTAAGGAGGATTCGACAGGCTTACTTAAGTGGTACTGATTCCAAAAAAGCAGCCTTATTTTCCCCACTCAAAACAAAATAGCTATTTTAACCCATTTTCTGTAATGAACGTCAATGTCTTGTGACCTTTGTCGATACGAATTCAATTCCCTGTCTTGTCCAGGTTGTCACAACCCGTGTCTCTATAAGGTCCTTGCAAGACACTTCACCCTGCCTGTTTTCGTCATAGCGAGGTGTGCTGTCTTCCATGCAACCATTGTACTAGTCTTGCAGGCCTATATGTTTTGCTCACGAAGCTGTTGGCCTACTTTTACAAGTATAATCAAAATATCATCGATTGGAAAAAAACTGCGCGCTGAATGCGGATATCATGTATAGTCTTGTGAGGGTGGGACGTTGGTACGTGACTTAGTCCTCTAATAGGCAGTCACGCTTTGCCTTGCAAATGAAGTTTGATTGTTCCACTGGTGAGGGTAATGACCTATTAAAATGTTTTGGGCGTCTCACACATGGCGTTTCACGTCCCGAATTCAATTAACGACTCGTTTAGCTTCATGCTTCAAGCTTTACGACGCTTCGATCTCCCGAAGACCAAATGATTCTGTAGGTTCTTCAAGTGAAATTGTCCGTGCATTCTGGTGGTGACTTTGTCCTCTAATGAATGACTGCCAAAACTTTCGTGGAATATTTGAATAGGGAGGTTAAGTGCCCGTTAGTCTCTGAGGTCATTCGGGTTTAATAGTACATCCATGGTATATTCTTATGATATACTGAAGTACGATGTTAACATTTTGAAAGTTTTGTGATGAAAAAAAATCATGGTTTGACAAAGCACAGTGGCCAGTACGGGGATCGAACCCGCTACATTCGCGTTATTAGCACGACGCTCTGACAAACTGAGCTAACCGGCCAGTTGCTAGACATCGCTCCTCAACAATAGAAATAGTATATGAATACGAGGAGAATTGAACTCGAAGTGGCCTCAAAAAACTGTTGATGCACCTTTGTTTCAGAGGGGATATACCATCTCCCCATTACCAATTTAAGTTAAAGGTGAAGTAGCCTCTTAAAACTGATTATACATTCTTTCAGCGAAGACAAAGACATCACCCCTTTAAGATTTTAAGGGGGAGTTGCGACGTTAAATTGACGATGTTTCTATGTTTCAGAGGAATGCAGGAAGAAACTAGACAGCACTACTGTAACCGATAAAGATGGAGAGATCTACTGTAAAGGTTGCTATGGCAAGAACTTTGGGCCGAAAGGTTACGGCTATGGGGGTGGAGCGGGGGCACTTACCAACACGGGCAAGTAGCAGAAGGTAACTGTCTCTCAAACATAGTTGACGTGGATTGTTTTCGTGGTCAGAAAATGTCTCCTATCTAACGTATCTCGCGAGAGGCTGGGAAATAGTAGATTCCCGGGCCAGTTTATTGCGTCATCCTAGTTAGGGTGAGGGTCGAGGCCGTTCTACTGCATCTGAGAGGAAGTCATTGTGCAGATGACGAAACTGCTGCCGATGTCGCCACTGCAGAGCAACCGTAAATATTGTCATGTCATGGTGGAGACCGACGATTCGATTACGAGTTGCTCTAATAGGATTTCGAAAGTTCGTCACTTTCGTAGAACTTGTTGAGCCATGCACGACATGACGTCATAACGCTGAAGACACACCTCCGCGCTACGCTTAGTATAGTTGCCATGTTAACGTTGAGTAATGCCGAGTATTTTGCTATCTAATTTCAAGTTTGCATTTCATTTCTCAATTTCAGACGAATTCTTCAGGCACTGAAACATGACAGGGACTTTTTCTACTCAGATTTTTATACTGTATAACGTTGAACTCCAAAGCTCCACACTCTTTCGTACAATTGGCATAACGAAAACGAATCGAATATCCTTGATAGTTTTACTCATCTGGATACATCTCCTGGACTTTTCTGTAAGACGACACTTCTGGCATGTCAAATATTTTCTGTAAGAATACCATGAAATAATGAAGGAAGACATCGCGTGATGTCATGGTAGGGACAGAATAAATATTTACAAATTCAGAAAAATAAAATGTTGTTAAGTTCGTTTTGCCCAATTGGTGTCCAGTGGTTTCCAAGGCACGTTTGAGTCTATGGTTTATACATGTATCCCCGGACGCATTGGACCGGTGTGACAGCGGATATAGTCCCCCTGGAGTCATAGTCCGGTAGCATTGTATTTGACCAATTAAGCAGCATGATCTATTGTACCGCTAACCCTAACCAAAATATTTAGCAATGCGGGCTATTGTTACACGGACTATCAGCCCTAGGACTACTATCCCTTGCACACCGGCTGCCAATAAGGATGACGCAATGGACTGCCCTGCAGACTGTAGGCCTACATGTCCTGCAGGAACAGACCGTGTCGGCACCGAGTTCCAAAACTTAATACCTCGGTCAGGAGCTGTTGCATACCTCAATGTAGCAGTGCCAACCCTGTTTGGAAGATATCGCCTCAGAGGTAGAGATTGTGGGCATCTGGCATGTTTTACAGTAATGCATCGTGTCCTCGCGGGAAACCTCTCCAATAAAGACGATCAACGGACAATTCAGTGACCATCGTAAGAGTGGACCTGGGTTAATCTTTTCCGGATATAAACTACTCTACATTTGTGTTGATTAGATAGATGGAAGTTTCGATTCCATTTATTGTACTTGAAGTGTCTTTCACATTGTGAGGCTTAGTTGTCCCCAATCGGGCTAATTCACTTCCGCGTCCATTGTGTTCTACTGTCAATTATGTGTCAATTATGTCTCAATTATGGAGCCGATCATGTGATTGAGACTATTATCAATTATCTTGCTACCCATTGTTATCAAATAACGAATTCCAATATGGCGTGGTTGACAATTTTGCAACTTGTTTGTCTCTTATCGTGTTCCTATGGATGTTCCAGGAGGACAGACCACGATGTCACAACCAAACAAGACAGGACATTCGCATCCAACCTCGATCGGATACAAGTGCGTGGACGCTGGCTCATAGACTCTCACGGTAGGGCTAGGCTCTTCCACGGGTTCAACTCTGTCAAGAGAGGACCGCCATGGTTCGATTACCAGATCTTGAACGAAACGCGTTTGAAGATCTTCAAGGACTGGGGATATAACTTCGTCCGCCTTGGGACGATGTGGTCAGGGATAGAACCCAACAATGGGCAATTCAACGAGACGCATCTTGCTCTGTTGAAGCGTGCAGTGGAACTGTTGGATAAGTATGGATTCTATGCTTTATTGGACATGCACCAGGACCAATTTTCGTCTCTCTACAGCGCCTATGATGGCATCCCTCTCTGGATTACCAAGACGTTCCCTCCCGCCGCGAATCCCTTCCCCTGGCCCTTTGACAGTGTCAGCTCATTCGATCCCAAGGCGTACCTGACGCAAGCCTGCAGTGAATCGTTTCAGAATCTTTATGACAATTATGGTGGGGCCAGGGATGCATTGGTGAAATTCTGGTCCAAGGTTGCGACGAATTTTAAGAATTACACAAATGTTATTGGTTACGAATTGATAAACGAACCGTGGGCTGGGGACATCTACTCGCATCTGTCACTCCTTATCCCTGGCAACCCTGGCAAGAACAACCTCATGCCCATGTACGACAAGATCAACGCTGCAATACGAAAAGTTGACAACACAACCTTGGTGTTCTACGAGCCGGTCACGTGGGGTGTTTGGTTCAACGGGACAAGAACATTCGGGACAGGTTTCGAGACGGTGCCAGGTGGACCAGCATTTGTGAACAAGAGCGTCCTGTCGTGGCACTATTATTGCTGGATCCTCGGGACTGGGAAGGAACAGTTCAGACCATATGAGTTTATCCAACGCCTTGTGTGTGATGGAATCTTGGGGACAAGCGTCTTCAACAATGTGAACAGGGACATCCTGAAGACAGGTGGGTCGTCTTTCATGACGGAATTCGGAATATGCGAGACGAATTCGAACAACAAATCAACAGGGAACATTGAGTGTAACTACATCATGAACATGGCGGATGAGTTTCTTCAGTCTTGGGCGTACTGGGACCTGTGGATCTACTTTACCCCCGGCGGTGCGGTGAACTGGACCGCAGCAGACGCGTTTATCCGCCCGTACGCACGTGCGACTGCCGGCATCCCGACAGCCATGAAATTCGACATGAAATCGCGCATCTTCAGACTGGACTATAAAGTTGACCCAAAAATCAATGCACCCACTGAAATCTTCATTCCAAGGCACAAGTACCGCAAAGGAATCTCTGTTGAGGCTTCACACGAACTTAATTGGGCGTTTGATTCGAATGCGTCCGAACTCTTGGTCAAAATGAAGAGTAATAGTGTGGCGGCGCAGGGCGGGGCCTTGGTGCCAGTGAGCGTCGTGGTTAGGCCAAAGACATAGTCAGGATCAGTCCTTTCAAGATACTATAATAAATTTGTCAAAAAACAAATCAGGTCATGATTACTTGCAACTCGAGTTGTGACATTGTCCTCGGTTGGATGTGACTCTGTCCTCAACTTGGATAGCCTATAACAGTGAAGTTGTCCATCATATTTGAAAATGCACAGTGACATGTTGGTACAGACAGAATAAAGTTAAGCTGAAGTCGTAGGACAGCAAACTGATTGTAATATAGCTATGTCAGTAGTCAAAGTTCAAAGGGCAATTTGGTCGCGACCAGGAAGATACTGTCCCTCCTCGCCACCATCCGCCGCCATAAATATGTAGGTCACATTGACGCTGATTTCTGATGATGTATGTGTTGCGAGGTGCTTTTGGGGCGTGTTTCTTGCAGTTTATTGATCTCACGCCCAAGTTGTCCCTGTAACTTCAAACCGATGCGGCAAAATCAAGCAAGGACCCGCCGCAACGGTCAGAGGCACACCTACACTATAATGACATATACATGCACGAATGGTGATGGCCCCTTGCCAACATCGCTGTACGTTTTTGCAAGTTGTGACAGCGCATGTATGTGCATCTAAGCTTATATCCGATAAAAAGGAATACATTCATTCTTTCTCAAAGAATTCGGATAACCTTTTGTCGTCGTGCATCTAAATAAAGGGCAAACACAAAATATCATACGCCCAGAAATGGTCTATTTAGTTTTTATCGTAGGAGATGATTCCTTTCAAAATGATTTCTTTATCTGCTATGTCAGGTTGTATACAATTTGAAATTAAGTTCACAGGGAGCAAAGGTTTGCATGGAATCGTCATAATATTTATAAAAGACTATCAAGGCCTCATTTCGGGAGCGTCCGGTTTGGTGTCAACGGACTTATCCCACATAATCACCGCGTCGGCGAATTCTTCAACGCGATATCGCAGCGTTCGCACTCAGTGTCAACACTTCACATTTTCGCCATGCCACCGAAATTTAACTTCGGAGGAGCTCCAAAGTGTCCTAAATGCGATCAGTCCGTTTACCATGCAGAGCAGCTGATGTTTAACAACGTGGCTTGGCACAAGACATGTTTCCAATGCGGTAAGTTTGAGTGCGATATCGCTTTTGGGCGTGGTCAGATTAGACGCCCAGGGCAGTCCATTGCGACATCCTAACTGGATCTCCAGAGTGCTGAATAGATGCAGCTCGGACATGCGATACTCCACAAGGGAGTTGAGGTTGAATCCGTAATAATCTGGCCAAGGGGTGAAGTCATAATAATTCAAGGCGCTTGGAGCTCTGAAACCACTTTGGATTAGGCTCTTTAGAAGTCGCATCAGCATGACCGCTAGATGAGCGTCCTGAGAGTAGCCGCTTTGACACCGTATAATCATGAAGACACTTTCAGTCTTACTTTCACCATATATATTGAGAGATGTCACCTCCTCTGTAATTTTCTAACCAAGGGGACATGACCACCTAAAACGAAGGGCATCACTCCGTTTTAGAAAATTTTTCGCAATCAGAAGCACATACAGTGATGGCGCCACTCAATCTCGTTCCAGGGAATTGCAACAAGAAACTCGAGACCGGTACTGCCTGTGATCACGAGGGGATGGTTTACTGCCGACCATGTCATGGCAAGAACTTCGGGCCCAAGGGATACGGATTTGGGGGTGGAGGAGCAGGGGTGATGTCGTCAGACAAGCCGGCCGAATAGTTTATACCAGACCAGAGTGCAGGCAGGTGGCGTGGCAAACATTTTAAAAGCACCGGTCACGCCGTTCATTGATGGATTCTAAATGGACAAGATTGCCCAAGAAGGGCATGTGATATAGGCCCTATATATGTCGTCGGTTTTTCCAACCAGAGATGACTTCCAGTAGGACCATGACTTCTCCAAACAGGATCCGTGGAAAAATAAATACTGCATGACAATAATATGACGACAAAGTCACAACCAGATCACGACTGAGTGGGAAGTATAATCACTGTGAACATGGCCAGAAGCCGGCGCCAATGCCAAGGTGGCAGCACCTGCAATTTCGTGGATTAGGCCCCACGTGGTGGCCATTGAAGGCCTGAAGGTCAGGACGGCTCCTGGTCAACATTGCAGTGTTCTTTAGAGAAAATCTTTACATCTGGATGCCGTGGATGGCTCCTGCCCGAAATTACAGTATTCTTATAAAGAAAATCTCCGTTTACACCGTAAATTTGTTGATTTCACCGTGAGAGACACTCTTGGACAGTTTAGCTTTCCTCTGACAGAACAAACTGGGCAAATATTGTCCAAAAGTGATGCTTTTGATTCCATGACCAGAGAAACTTTGCGAAACTTGATGAAGAACCAATAAAGTGTGCTTTGATTTTAAATACTTCTGTGATATTTTCTAGTTAGCCGTCCACCAGTTAACTCCTTTTTGCTTAACCTCGATGATGGGGCCAACCACAACTCAATGAAGGGAATTCCTCCACAGAGTGGACTTATGGACATCTCTTAAACTAGGAAGTACAGTAGAACCTCCCTTAGCGGACACCTCTCTATTAAGGATACTAGGTTTCGTCCCAAATTGGTTGTTTCCATTCAATTTGACCTCTCTAATCAGGACACCTCTCTATTAAGGACAGGACTTGTCAGTCCCAAGGGTGTCCTATATTACTGTATGATATCTATTCAATTGCATCAGCAGGCAATAACGCAGTATCCTAGGTTGGCCTACTGCAGATAAAGCAAAAAACGCAAGACATTGAATATGGAATTTTATTTCTCCCAATACACTCTACATTCATAACACATGATTCCATTGCAAAACTAATCTCTACCATGTCTATTTATATAGATTATTTGTCTCTAACGAGTGAGGTTACATTTGGAAAGAATATCCAAGACCGGTCCTATCAATTCCATCATACAGGACAACCATTCGGGACACAACCCGTTTCCTCTATGTCTCTAATGAGGTATCCATTCTTTTTTCAATTAGTACACCTGGAATAGAAAATATAGTTTTTGGTAACCAATTCTCAATAGCATTTTTATATTAAAAGGGACTGCATTCACTAAGTGCTGATGTATTGTGATCTAGTAGAGACCCCTAGTGGTGAGTTTGTGTAACTAGATCTGACCCACCCGACTCCTGCCAATAGTCTGCTTTTAATATCAGTGCGTAACCATGAGGAGATGAAAATGCTTACCACCAATTCGATTTGGTGTGTTTTATTCCAGACGTTCGGGTTATGGTCCACCGGATCGTACCCAGAACAGTCCAGGTTGTTGAAGCTGGCAGCGACCTCATTATTCGGCTAAGACAAAACAGGAGGAAACATGTTCAAGCTACTGTAAGTGATTTGCCAAAGGTGACAAGCGATAAATGACATACAGGCTACTCAAGTGAGACTTTCGCTGGCCTCATTTTAACGTCTCATTCAGTGCCTGTTGCCATCGAACCAAGTGACTTGCCCAATGTTGCATAATCATAAACACCAGGTATACGCCAAACCACATGTGTGTTTGGTGTCGCATCAGTGATTGCTTAAGTCTAGGCCTGGCTGGTGACTACCCAATCCTGTTTGATGGGTCACATATTAACAAATATGGGCGAATTTTGTAAAGAGACTGTTCCACACTTACGAAGACAATCAAACAAATTTTCGGGTGCCTTATATCCTTGACAGGAGAGGAAGGACACATGTTGACCTGATTGAGTTCTCCTTGGCACTGGGCGCCCCCATGTTCCGGTGAGGGGTTGCTACACCGTCTGGTACGGTAACGATATGCCACTTGTGTTTCATTGGCTGCTGTCTTCTTCTGTTGGGAAGTCAGTTCCTTAGGACATTCACTCCATTCAGACCAGTCAGACCAACCGCCATTTACTAAAATAGAAACAAAACTAAGTTTGAAGCAAATCTCTACAATTAATGACAATAGGTTATCACAGGATCTGGTTCTGCCAATAAGAGCCAACAGAAAGTCACATCAACAGTTGGTGAAGGTATTGTACGTGCCGGTCACCGATCCAAAGGTTGACCGCGCTCAACGTTGCTTAACTTCCACTCTGGGGCCAAAGCGCCAACCACTGGGCCATAAAGGAATTCCCCTCATGGCCGGCGGGTTAAGCCGTGCCATATACCTGGGGGTACTATACAGTGAACATCTGAACCTTTTCGGACATTTCAATTATCTACACTTGGCAAAAGATGTTGCTGTTGGTTTTGACAGTGTAGATACTTAACTTACTAGGACAAGGGCCAGGGTTACATGTACTCTTCTCTGCAGGCTCTCCGGGGCATGCGAAGTTTGGGTCGTCAGATTTCAATGGTTGGGGATTCTTACACTCCCGCTGGCGGTGGCGTACCCCCATATCGCAAGATTTAGAACACTTGGTGTAATCGCTCCACACTGACCACTGCCCTTGGACTGACTCTGAAAAATTTCACGACAACTTTAAGGTCAGCAATGAATATATCACTCAATAGCACTCAATCTTTTGAATTTAGTTTGGATGATCGCACCGGATAGGACTGTTATCTCTCGATACTCATTGATAGCAGGCACAACTAGGATGCATGGGAGTCGAATCCCACACCTATCTCTTGCATCCTCGCCAGCATAAACATGAATCACTTACCTTTTCCAAAAGAATAAACATCTATCTCGTTCATCCCACCATGGCCTTCTTGACCGCATTGAGACGAAGGACCAGAACTCTTGTAATCTTCTGCAGATTTGTTAGTATCTAACTGTGCATAGCATGACCCATAAAACCGCAGTGCAAAGATGGCTGCACCAAGTTCTTTGGCTGCTAAGGCACATTTCTGAAGAAAACAAAGCGTGAACACTAAGATGACTCGGACTGGCAAGCCGAAGATTTGAGGGCATTGTGGTCCAGGAGTTAAGGTGTTAGGCTCGAACATCCTGGGTTCCAATAACTGACACCAACATACAGAGACTAGGACTTCTATAGTCAACACATCATTTTGAATGGGTTGTAAAACCAATCATCCTCTCTTACCAAGACAGAGTCACTGAGGACCAAGAACCTCTTTTGGCAACAAATGCAGAAACAGAGAATAGGAAGAGTAAGACTCACCCTGATCCTATTGGAACGTATCCTGTAGTCTTCCTCGAGATAACTGCTCAAGCCCTCAATGAGGGTCAACAACTCTGGGAAGCCCTCGTCCTTCCAGCATCCCACCCATGAGTACTGGATTTCTGAAACAGAAAGGCTAAGATCTACACCGTCAGTTGACTCAAGCCTCAGTAGATGAGCACTCCAAATGGAATTAGCCCCCAGGACCAACTATGCAGCAAAAGGGAGGAAATGCATAAGATAACTGTACATTTGACATGCAGCGCTTGGTCGTTAGAAAGCATGTTAGCTTGTAACATCATGTTCGCATGTGATATGTAGGTGTTGTTTCATGTATATCAATGTGC
This sequence comes from Lineus longissimus, assembly GCF_910592395.1. NCBI lineage: Eukaryota > Metazoa > Nemertea > Pilidiophora > Heteronemertea > Lineidae > Lineus > Lineus longissimus. The sequence goes on from NC_088322.1 coordinate 14,778,013, forward strand.
ATGAAATGACATGTCAACATGCTGTTCAAAGCTAACTTGCTTTCATACAACCAGGCCCTGGCTTTACGCAGAAGGAACCAACCACACATGTCAATCCTTCAGCTTGATCCCCCCCTCCAACTGCAGCAAGTCAACGACAGGTAAGAAATTTACTTTATAGCTGGTACCCTAACAGGCATAGCCAGATATCTTGGTTTGAAGTTTAACTGAAAGTACAGTGAAGAGCCAGGTCTCTGGACCTGAGGCGTTACCAACTCAGCCAAGGTTCACCCACATCAGTTAGTTTAAAGCTGAGTTTACCTGGATCTGGGCAACTATCCCCCATGCACATCTGTGACTGTGAGAGTTCTCCAGGACAGCCGTTGCCACCATTTGCCGGTGCCGGGTTGTTACATAGCCGCGTTCTGTAATGCCGGCCTCCACCGCAGGTGACAGGACACTGAGACCATTCGCTCCAGATGCCCCAGTTACCATTGGTCGCTGGAAGAAAACACCAAAAAAAACGAAATTGTCTGAATAAAAAACTCTAAACCATAATTCCCTGTCCTGAAACTATGAACCCAGACACGTTTGCCGGCCTCAAGTTTTACTGCAGATAATCACAAAAATAAATGGCCAAGGAAACATCATTAAAGTTTCTGTGAAAGGCAGGAGTTTTGGCATCAAATTGAAAGGGAACAGTATACTGGAGAGAATGCTTTGTGTCCTTCATGAAAGAAGTCATTTCAGGGCTGTTTCTCCCTGCTGCTTTCAGTTGAAGTTGTGTGAAGGGTTCCCTACTCTCCTCAGTATTGCAAGACTCAATAAAAGATGTTTTAGGTTATAGTACAGCAGTTTTACTTGTCTTGAAATGGACATTGAATATCTTCATAAAGGTCTCAGAATGGCACTGAAAAGTCTCAAAATGCATTTGGCTTCTTCATGTACCAGGTACTGCTAATAATAGGCCAAGGGGACTTACATTGTTGACAACCATACAGGGAATTCAGCTCCAAATAGTCCATTTCTGTCGGGGCGAATCGTTGTCCTATAAGTTGGTGTTGCCACTTGCTGGGGTTGGGTGTTATTGTATCGATACTCGGATCAATCGCCATGGCATTTCGAGGATAATGCATGATACTTTCATAGTCATACTTGAAACTTGCATACCTGGACTGTGACTGGATTTCGAAATTGACTTGATATGCTGGAAAAAAGGCATTAATTAGATGGAACACCAATACTTAAATGAGCATTCTCAACATCAGATCAGATGACCGAGTCTCCAATGTTGATTTATAGAGGACAACTTGACAATAGAGGATAGAAATCCAAGTGCTGAAGAGAAAGTGCAGATGGCTCTAGTCACACATACAGAAAACCAGTGGCCACCATAACCAGACAGGCTCTCAGTTAGAACTCACGAAGGATGTGATGATCAGGCAGACACCACAGCACACTGAGACGACCTTTAGAGAATGAAATGAAGTTGTCATGGAGGCAGACAGAGGCAGAGGCACAATCAGACTGTAGGAGTTGGTGAAGGAGAGTGGACGACCGCACAGTATTACCTGGTGTACTAGTATCGGTATTCTGAAAACTTGATACATACCATGATCAATATTTTGCCAGTTGATGGTGATGTAGTCGTCCCGGTCCGGGCGGGATTGTTCGTGCCAGAATCCGAGGACATGGAACATCTCATGTATGATGCTCCCCTGGGTATGAATACAGCTGTCTCGGCTCAGGAAGACCGACTGTAGCTTTCCTTGCCGGCCAACTTCTGATGCACATCTGAAGATGGGGAGGATTATTGAAAATAACAATCAACAGTAAATGCGAAATTCACATTGTATGCTCGCCCTTCAAAACCACAGGAAGAACAGGTTACTCAGATGCAGGCTGGTTCAAGCTGCACCCCTGGGAAGATCCACACTCTTGTTTTATCCAAGGTTCTTGCTCTCAATCCTGATTTTGCATCTGTTTTCAAATAAGGGATTTGGAATTCAAAGGATCAGCACTTCATTATTTACTATGTTGACTCATCCATCATCACTATGTAGAATTCCACTTACCTAATGTACAGGGCCATTAACCACTTACCTTGGATCATGGGTGTTGAACATTACACCAATATTAGATGAATCTAGTCCCTCTTTGAACTTAATGCAGGTTCGTTGTTCTAGCACGGACATGGCAGTTCGGATCAAAGCTTTTTCGTTGGAGGCTGAAATAAAATATTTTAAAGTGAGTACCAAGAATTAGTCTTGGACGCAAAAGAACATGCATGAGGTGATGCTACTAACAGATAAGGTGAACTTCTTGATAGATATCTGCAGCGCTCTCTATGAAGGTACTCTGTACCTGGCATTAGTGCTGACAGTGGAAGGTCAACCCTTACGAAAAGATCTCTGATTCACCATGGTAAACTCTAAATTCATCATGGTGAATTCTGACAGACAGACAGCGCTCACTATAGTGAAATCAGCATTATTGACAGGGATAATAGCCCATGAAAACCAAATGATGACTTCAGCGCCCCTGTGGCAGACGTTGGTGAGAGGCAGGTATAAGTGGATGTCACCCATGGCTAGCGTGGTCTCACTGTCAACCTCCAATGGTGAGGGTCTTGTGTTTTGAAGACTGGTTGGAATAACACCTACGCTCTTTTTAACATGTTCTTCTTCTCGACCAAAGCCATGACTGTTGTGTGAGAAGATTATCATCTGTGACAGTTCAACCAATGCCGCTTTAACAGACTTACTGGTCAATTGATGGAATATGTAATTCACAACCCCACCCGGCCACAATTTCTGCGTGTTGGCACTTCTCTTTCTGCGCCTCGAAATCCGACGTGTCGTTGTCTGAAGGATGAACAGCTTCTCAAGCTCCCTTTGTGTGGGCGTGCTTTTCTTGAATCTGAACGCACCAGTCGCCGTTGAGGGGTCGCCACCTGTCTTGACGATTTCTTGCTGTTCGGGAGTGAGGATGATGTCGATTTGATGGTGATGTTTTATCGCACCTAGATGGAAAAGATCACCCAATCAAAGAAAAAATGAGCAGCTTTTGATTACACTCCGGATGCAGTGGACTGGCCTCGTTCCTCACTGACGATCAGGGTGACGAAATGGACTGCTACTTGTGATGGACTCCCCTGCTCTTTCAAAACATGAAATGACTTTGTGCGGCCAATACTTCCCCGCAACAAACCAACACTCTCAAGAGTGAATATGAAGAAGAAGATGTACCTGTTTTGATGTTTTCCTCAGCAACAACTTCAAATGCTCCTGTGGGCTTTGTAGGAGGAGCTTCAAGGAATTCCGTTTGGTTCTTCACTGTAAGAGAGAGTTTGTATAACCAAAAGCTGGACATTTCCTTTTTAAGTCCTGACAACCTCCAAGTCAGGTCTCGTTCAGCCACTGAAACTCTTGTTAGGTAAAGTAAATATGAAAATAAATGGATAAAACCAGACACAGTAGATAACTCAGTGGGAAACACCAGCCGGCACCTACTTGGTGTGGCCTTACTTACTGGTTATGTCATAAAAGCAGATGAAGGGGTTCTTAGCCGCGCAGTCCACAGCAGTAAGGTTCCAAGTGTCAGAGTTGATGCCAAAACACCCCTCGTACACAGGTCCGGGCTTCTCTTTAAGAACGTTGTAGGTATTCTGAAAGAGATTAGTGCCAATTATGGACAAGTACCAGAAAGATAAAGTGGGATAAAGTGAAGATATCAGCTCCATTTTTATATTCTAAACATAGGGGGAGTAGTGGAAATGCTCTCCAGTGTGTACTTCCATCTGAGCAGGCAAATAACATTCAAAAGTTATCGCCATCTATAGTATTTGGAACAAACTAATGTTTCAAAAGTGTGTATGGCATGTTTAGGGAGGCTGAAATGAATTGAAATTAGAGCTATGCACGACATGCTATGCACGTCATCCGCATGTGATGGGACATACAATATCATGTACTATGCATGTCACCACGGTGCCGGAGAGAAAACAATGCAGATTCCACTGTGTCTGGAGTGTACATACCCAATAACTAAACTTGTCCACCGGCTTGTTGCTGACCCATTTCTTGAGACCGAGACTCGTCGCATAACTCATGCCAACCCAGAAGAAGGTCTCCTTCGAACTGAAATATTGAAATATCGACCCATCACACCAAAATGGGTTGTACGTCGCATCTAGGACACATACAGTTATCCACATGATCATATAGCTCATCGTATAGACGTCAACTTGATACCACTCATATTATTGTAATTTTGGTGGTGCCGGAGATATTACAAGATATTTTGTTGTTGATCTGTGGTTGTGAAGAATACAGCAGCAGTAACGTCAGCCTCTAGTCACCAGTTCAGACCTTGGTATCTATTTACTCCTTCTGTAAGGTTGGGGCTCAGCATCACATACAGGGAAGTTTTGAAGGGCATGATGACTCGTCATCACTTCAAATTAATGAATTCACAGGACAAATGAAAAGGACTCGTCACCAAGTGCTTACTCTGCTTTGCGTTTAATCAGCTTCTTGACTGCTCTATACACCGGCCTCTTGTTGATAATCGCCAAAACCGAGTCCTTTTCCTTGCACATCGTCTTTGCCTCTCCCCAGCAGGCGGCGCCATGCTCAATCATGTAACAATAACGACCACGCCTCACACCCTGACAACGACGCACCTTGACCGCATCTGAAATAAACAAAATTACGGTTCCAAAGCAAGAAAATGAAATGCTTAAACCAGGAATTGTAACAATACAAGCTTTTCTCCTCTTGTGCTACAATACAAGCTTTTCTCCTCTTGTGCTACAATATGAGCTTTTCTCCTCTTGTGCTACAATACGAGCTTTTCTCCTCTTGTGCTACAATACAAGCTTTTCTCCTCTCTTGTGCTACAATACAAGCTTTTCTCCTCTTGTGCTACAATACAAGCTTTTCTCCTCTTGTGCTACAATACAAGCTTTTCTCCTCTTGTGCTACAATACAAGCTTTTCTCCTCTTGTGCTACAATACAAGCTTTTCTCCTCTTGTGCTACAATACAAGCTTTTCTCCTCTTGTGCTACAATACAAGCTTTTCTCCTCTTGTGCTACAATATGAGCTATACTCCTCTTGTGTTACACTACTCACCTCTTGTGACAGGCTTCTTACAATGTGTCGTTGTTGTGACTGTTGTTGTTGAGGTCGTTGTTGTATGAACGTGATCTGCTGAGTTACACTGACAAGGTGTCTCTGACGGACTCTCCGTCTCTGCCTCGGACTCGGAAGTTGATGACCCATTCAGCAGATCTTTCACCCCATCACCACATTTCCCTGTCGTGCCATTTCCCTCATTTTGAACCGAGCCACAAGGTGACTTTTTGGGTTTTTCCGTCACCTCCTGCGACTCCGTTGTCGACATCAGATTTGAATTGTTGCTGGTATCTTTTGGCCCACTGCACTTTTCTAGGAAAGGGTCACACTCTTTCGCAGCACTGCTGATTGCTTCATGTGATGTTGTTGCCTCAGTTGTCGGTGCAGACTCCACAGAAATGAGAACAGAAACAATCACAAAGACCACAGAGGTACTAAGTATGTACCTCCATCCAAACATGACTAATTCAGTAATTGTAAGTCCAGCAACAAACAGTTCAAAACAGGAACAAGCTCCATGGAAGAGTTACAAGAAAGGATGAAACACTTTCAAACCAAGACCATAGTTCCAGGAATAAAAATGATATCAGGTCGACACACTGCTGCTGTGGAGTGTGGCGAGTCCAAAACTACATACAGCCATCTGTACAATACGAAATCACTCCTTCCATACCATTTTGCACAACAGGCCACTTCAGCACGTCACTTTGTCAGAAAGTCGATGGACCCATTTTTCACGCAGATGTCGAAGGAAACGGGGCACAAAATGAAATCCATGTCGAGTCACTTTAACATGAGAGGTGCAAAGCAGATGTTTGTCAAGGCTACTTTGACAAACTGATGAAACATCAATTCGTTCTAATTTTGTTCAGGTTCAGTTTGGACGGCGCTGCTCAGAAAATATTGATGATGGGAGTTATATGGGTCAAGGAAAATCTATGTTACCTTTCAATAACTTCGACTGATTTGCCTCGTATAGCAGATTGGGCACACACAAGTTAGTGACTGGATGCCTGCTGGTCCACGGAGGAATCAATGTGGTCGTTAATCACCATCTGCTCAGGCTCATAACAACGCAATTAAACTCCTTAACCTCTTGAGATAATCAATTGTAATTTAATGGACTAACACACTGCATGTCCACCTATCTATGATTTCAGGCAGATCCCAAATAAGTTCTATTTGTCAGCCAGCATGAAGCCCAATCCACTTCAATCAATGTTGGGGAGGGGTTCTAGGCTTTTCACGAGCGGGGTTGGGCGAGACCAGCACTGGTACTATATTGGAAGGCAATGACCACTCCTCCAAGGTCTTGCCACTGCACTGATGAAGTGGTGCAGATGGCCAGAAGCTAGGTTAACCACAGACCAAGACCGTGTTCAGACCTGGTCGACTCAGGTTGTCCTGGGAGCAAAGTGGCTGCAGAGTACCCGATCAAACCTCTTCTCTCGAACAATCAGCATTTAGCCGAGATTTTGTCGAAATTGCAGACATGGCCACGTGTCATTCCTTAACCACCCATTTGTTGGAACCAGGGACACTACTGTGGAGGTCTTCCGCTTTCTCCAGAAGTCTTGAGACGGCAGCACTGTCCCCACCAAGAAGATCATTGAAGGACATCTCAGCCACCAAGAATCCTGTGTTGCCACTGAAGTGACCCCACAAACTAGAAATAAACAACAAAAGAAGTCCAGAGGTTAAATGAATGTTTTTTATTCACAAGTTAACAAGGTGAAGCCAGAGTGTTAGTATGAAAACACAAACGTCCTAATACTTTCTCGCGATTAATTCAAAGCAAAAACACGACAACCACGGACATTCTGCTTGTCGGACAAACAGACGACAAGGTCAGACGTCTGACGAACATTGAAAACTTGTGAATAATACGACATATGGAGACCTCTAGTGGTGATATAAAGAACTGCGAGACGAGCACTTGAAAGCAAAACTAAATTCCAACTGATTTTTCAAAAAAATTCTGTTGATCTGCATAAGAGCATTTCAAGCATGTCAAATTTGATGATATTGGGAGCATGTCCTTATTGCATGTGTCCAGGTCAAAGGTCACCATTCAAGTGACAACACCGTGGACCCTCATGAATAGATAATGCACCCAACTCTGAATTAAACTGAACTACTTTTTACATGAACAAGTTCAATGCTTGTCTCCCAGTTCTAATGAGACGTCCATCACCTGACAGACATATAAATTTCCATACCCGGATGATTTACCGTGCAAATGCAAAGTGCCATGATAATGATTGTTGCCACTAGAGGTTCCACACAGTTCCACCAGACAGCGCCAGGGTTTTATCAAGATTTAAAGTATTTTTACTACTTCTCGGTTCAATTATTTCATTGGCATACAAGACATATTTTATATTATAATGGACTAACTGGACACGCAACAACTAAAAATCAAATATTATAAATTCTGCTAGACGGTCACCGAGTGGGTTATCTTTACTCGGATGAAAATACAAAATGTTTCGGCTCTATTTGGAATCACACCCACAAAATCTCTGCCAATCAGCCCCATACAGGTCTACCTGCTGAGAACTAGATTGCATTTGCCCAAGAGTATTTCTATGTCCCCAGCGAGCGAGTTTCTAATGTTGAGCAAAAAACGTTGAGGCAAGATTCAAGTTTTGAAGTTTTATCTGGGAAGTTTTTCCCTCCAAGTTGCTGCATGTGTGACTGCATGCGTGACTGCATGCGTGACTGCATGCGTGACTGCATGTGTGACAAAGCATCCATAGTCATCTTTGTAAATTCTTTGCAGATTCTGACACGGATTATGACGGAATAAATCATATGTCACTCCCAGACACAATTTTTCATCACGTTTTTGTGAGTATACATACAAGGATTGTGGGTCTATCTACACCAAGCATATATGTGCTCTTCTGCGGATATTATATTTCTCACCGCCCATTCGGGTGGTCTACATGATAATAAATAAAGCTATATCACATGTATGTTTTCACCGGATTTGTGAGATGTTAACTGTGATAAGGAGTGCATCAATATATCTGACATTCTATGAACATTCCACCCTTTTTCACCCCGATGAGCAAGAGAAACGTTTGGACAGAGCTGGGAGTGCCCGATCATTGCAAATTCAAGATGCCAGATGCAACTGCAGCGGAGCACATGGTGACTGTCGCACAGAGTGAATCTGACTGGGAATCAAAGTGCTGGAGATCAGAGAACTGAAGCCGTGGACACATATGAAATTTTGATTTTGTCGAATCGTTTGTAACTCAATACTGTAGCACCTCATGTCACACATTATCCACAATACTTCTTGGCTTCCAAAGACTGAATATCTTATTTAATATGGTAAGCGAAATCTGACATGTAGTATTTTTTACTGAATCAAGTTTATACCAATTTGAAATAAATTAGACCAACAAAACCATCAATTTGATAATCAACTTTTAAATCCACAATTTTTTTGTATATATTAGGCCACCATGCTGCATTCATTATAACATTTCTTCATAAACTCAATTCTTTTTTCAAACTTGGTGCAAGCCTATCAAATAATTTTTTCATGAAGCCAAACCACTAAATGAAAGAACTCTCCAGTGTTTTCAAAATGACCCCTACGCTGATCATCCGATGTCCTTTTTGTGGCGTCATTGAAGATTGTGAAATAGTATAGCACTTTAATACACGTACAGGCAAGTGGCATGCTCAAATGCAACCTAATATCAACAATAACTTAAGCCCCAAACCAGGGGTATAAATGAATAAACGAAAGATACAGGGGGACGTCTGACGTCATACAGCGCTACACTTGCGCCATCTTTCTGCCACTAATCGAACACCGTCATAATAAATAACAGACTGAGTCCCAACGAACATGCCACTATGACAGTTTTTTACTGGCACAATTTGAATTAATCTTGTTACACGGAAGCATGTCCGCAATTATTCTTATATCTGTGGGAATAGGTCAACAATCTGGCGCCATCTGGTGGAGGTTCAAAGAAACAATAACATACATTAACCCATTCCGGCCCTCAACTTACACCCTGCGCAAAAATCAATAAGATCAAGTGAGAATATAGCGATCAAGCGAAAACCTGCACACGTCGAAAATCTACGACGAGGCGAGAAAACTCATCACATAACCCAAGTGCATCATGGTCGTCCAATATCACTTAACTAATCAATCAGTACATGTGATAACCTGTTTGACAATGTATACATGATTGACGTCTGCTCCTTGTGGAACATACCACAGAGTACTAGGTGTACAAATACACTGTATTTATGTATGTTTAGTAGTTTGAGATGAACACTGGGGCCGCTCTTGTCACGACTCAACATGATAGCCAATTGTACAATTCATATTTGAGACTCGAGTTGTGGTATGCATCCCATCATTTTCGGGTAAAAAACTTTTAAACATTTTACAATGGTAATTTCCCCTTGGTTTGATTTGGTGCGAATGTTTATATGAACAGGTGTTAGTTGTTTTAGAATGTATTGTACCGAAAAATTTAGGTCAATTTCGCCAACATCTGTAAAATATTGAAAATCTCTTGTCCAAGATGTTATCATAGACATAGAAACTGGCAGTTAACAAGGTCTTTGCAGCATAAAAATGACCATGTTCATATGAAATTCACACAAGATTGAAACTTTACACATATGGTTCACCTCATGGACGGCCCCAAGTTCATCTCAAACTTTACGTAGCCTTACAATTTCAACGTCAGGCAGTAACACCACGAGACCAAACAAACACTATTACAGCAGAAGATAGGGTGCATGTATTTCAAAGATACAGTCGATTTTAGCAAATTAAGCATGAAATAGGAAAGATTCTGGAATACACTAGGTCAATGTCTCTAGGCCTAGCGGTGTCAATTCGTTCCTGTTTTATTCATAAATCACATAATTCAGCAATTTGAGCACAAGTGTACCCTTGTCAATTAATAAAACGCTAGTATAACAACCAGGCAAAATCTATTCCATTCTATTCCTCTATGTAACATGTGAAAATCTTCAAACTAAGGTCGTCTTGAGTTGCTGTTACAGCAGCTATTGATATTGAAGCGCTAATTGGTAGCAACTCTTGTTATTTTACAAAAGATTTTTGGATTTGCGACAATACATCCACTATTCTTTAGATAACATGAGGTATTTCAGTTTCTTAAAGGAAGAGACACGATTCCACTTCAACAAAGCATCGGTTAAGTATGGCTAACAATTTCACGATTTTGCCAACCTAGAAAATTATAAAGAAGAAAATTGTGAAAATTAACCATGTTTTTAAGAGACACCCTGTGAGGGCTTATGCAGTGCAACAAGCAGAGAGTCTGGTTCAATCAAACAGGCAGAAAATCTGTGTATGTTTTCCATACATACATGTACATAAATGCACAGCAAGTTCAGCCTAATTTGGTCGAAGCAGATGATGAATGTACAACAGTAGGGTGTAAACTGAGCCTTCCTAAGAAAATATACCTAACCGCATTTAAATACTCTGAACATGTAATTTTTTTAATAACACATAACAGGCGCCCCCTATATCCCATAATGAGTATGAAATGCATTTGCAATTAAACGAGCAGCGCCTTGATAGGTGACATCGTTCCAACACGAGATGGTTTTTAGACGTGAATGCAGCAACAGACAGGTGGGAGCATTCAAACAGATCATGAACATGACTGCTAGGATAGTGTCTGTGAGAATCAATTCCGAGGGTTCATCAAAAGAAAAGAGGCTTAAAGAAACATGTCCATGAGAGAGAGAGAGAGAGAGAGACATATAACATAAACCCAACACTATCACTAAATTTTTCTGCTAGAAATAGCTAAATTCTCAAAGAAATTTTTTCTGCAAATATTTTTCAAACTTTTTCCCAATTTGAACAAGAATGAGATTATTGGCCAACTTCAGTTACTTTATAACAACTGAAGGATGAAATGCTTAGCAGATTGATATACAAGTAGATTTGAAATCTAAAGAAAAGACCGACAGCCACCCAATTTATAGAGATTTAATCGTAATATGAACCCACCACCAAATATCGTTATGAATAAGCACCATCTACAAAACTGGCATGGTTTGAAAAACAACTGTCCCTGATGCCCTCAACATAAATCCCGCCATGCATATCGGAAAGCTATCTTTTTAATTTCCATTATTTAATTAGCACACATTTGTAAAAGGTACGACCGACAGGGCCAGAAATAGACTGGGATGAAGAGAGAAAGATGCCAAGAAACATGTATCGTAAGTACTCATGTCCCTGATCTGTCTGAACCTAAGCCAAATAAGCATGAACATTTTACAGCTCGGAACCCATCATGCATTTCACTTCGAAGGACATAGGCAACTTTTGTTAAAGATCATGATTGATTTTCCCCAAATATTTTCGCCAATGTCCTCCTCTGACAATAGTTACCTATTCCTTTAAGTCATCCTAGATCCCAGGTCAAGTAGGGAGTAGACCACAGGACATTACACACAGCAGTGTGCACTAATGTACAGGTGAACTTCCCAAACTTGACCTAGGGCCGAGGCCATACCGTCTGCTCATGCAAGTGGTGCGCTAACAAGAACCAAATCTACCAATGCCAAGATAATCTTAATTCAGGAATATATACATTCCACTTTGACTACAATGCTCGTTATATGAACTTCACAATTTATAAAAGATGAAATAAAAATCTTTTTTTGTTTCGTCGAAAGTATGCTTCGATTAACGTAATACACCAGAGAAGTTGCCGTGAACTCAGAAAGTGGCTGAATAGCGTCAATACATCAAGTCAGGTCGGACCAACATGCCAAAACTGACAGAAGAAAGTCGTCCCATTTCTCGGCACACATCATGATGGCACTCTCTCAAGAAATGGAAGAGAACATTCCCAGCAACAGGAGATAGACAACTGCAATATCAACTTTTCACTTCCTCCAACTCGGTCATCGGGAATAAGGACCAAGTGTGTAATCTAACTTCTGAAGCAGGCCAGCCAATCGCAATCTGGTCTTAACCCAGCTAGGGTCAGCATACCAGAGACTGCAATCCAGTCAACATAGTCTCTAGGTAGAAATCAGCCTGGCCACATTTGAATTCCTCAAACCACGCAAATACCACAATGTGAGCATCTTTGAAATGTGATCGTTAACCCTCGAAAGTCAAGAAACCAAATCAACAAATCTAAAGTTCACAGCAACGTCGCCAGCGATTCAACACCAAAGAAAATCATAATCAGCAGGTTATTAAAATGCACAAATACACCAAAATTGCAGTTCTGCCGTGGTCTCTTGAACCCCAGGCACCTAGCATCTACAGGAAACGGCACACGTACACAGTTAACATGGTGAACCCATTGTTCATATATCTACATATATATATATGTTTCATCCATGGAGCAACAACAATTTTCTGTACAAAATTATCTTCATATGAATTTTCACACTTTTTGACGGTGATGAAACCACCCAGGGTTCATGCAAGTTTGATCAACTTGATCTGTCCATTCTGGTGCTTCGAGGTTCTCAAGGCAGTGCTGGCCAAACCAGTTACTGGTACTAGGAATATGTCATAAGATAGAAATCACCACATCTAGAGCGGGATTGAGGAGCAGACGACGCTGTAACGGCAGATATGCGCCAAGTCACAGCAGGTGACTACAAAGCACCATTGACATAAGACAGGTTACGCAATCCATCACTACCATTGAGAATCTCGAACCAGCAGATGATTTTTATATCATAATCTGTACCACATGCCAGTTAAAAGGACACAACGCATGTAAAAATAGTAAAAGTCGTAAATAAATACCACAAGGTGACTGCTGGGGGATTGGAGCATGGATGAAATAGACCACCACAGGTCAAGTCAATGAACGTCAACTCTATGTGAGACACGGAACTCTATGTCTGGGTTAACAACTTGTCAGATCTTGTGCCAATGACTGCTGTTGCATCAAGCAGAGATAACCTACCCTGAGAGGACGACAGCTCTCGCCATGGGCAGGCCTAGACCAAGAACCAAACGACCCATGACATCTTGACCTTGACCTGGGACGGCTTACACGAACATACAAGTTACTCAATCAATCCTACATACTAACAACAGGCGTCGCATTCAATCCAAACATTTAACAAGTTTATAAGTCCTCTGAAACCAGAGAAGATAATCAAGCTTAGAAGGTGTTCCTAACTTCAGCCACCAACTGGACTTGTTGATCAGTCCCCCAGCAGACACCTCGCCAGACAAAGTAGAGTTATCACTACCCAAGTGAGCCCTACAAATACGGCTGTTTATAATGTGAACAAACGCAGGAAGAAATCAAGCAGGTATGTGCCTATTTGAACCAACATGAGAGGTTGAGAACACACCGCTCAGATCAACTGTCAGTCAAGCTGTTATTTTCCACCGTTATGTAGAATAGTCAACAGTTCTGCCTCCAACGTACACCAGTCAATACACTATCTAAGCACAACACAAAAATCAACGCCCGCTTAGGGCAGCGTGTGTTGCCATTACAAACAGTCATATCAAACGAAAAACAAAATCTCTGTCAAACTCCAAAAGTGAAAATGAAAACAATAACAAACAAGTCTGTACCCGTCCCGCAACAAATCGAACCAAGGTGGCACAGGAACCCACCAGATTAGCACAGGGACCTGAACCCTCGACACGATCTGAAGTACCGTGGAATCAAGTCAACTGGCCTCGCAGTTTTACTAGCCACGCATAGAAGTCACCATAACCTAAATCTAGAGAACGCCCCTTCACCAACTCACAGCTATTTCAAACTGGTGTACAGCTACCTCCCATTATTTTGGCAACGGGCTATATTCAACCAGCGAGCACATAATCTACGGATAATCAAAACGCTTGGCGTCCTCTTTTTATCCACATACTGATAACGCCCTCTCATCGGGGGAGTAATAATTATTGTCATGATTATCACAGCATTTGGCGAAACAAGAACGTTTCACCTTGTAGCTAAAGATGTCGCCACTGATTTATCGCAACATGTTATAACGACCGAGTCACCAGGACCTGTGATGCAACCCTGCTGTCAAGGATCAGCACCTGCATAATCAAGAATCAGAGCCATACCAATTCCTCGATTCATGTTTGACAAAAACTAAGGTTTTTCTAACAGAAATACCAGGAAGTTTCACGAGTTACTTTTATAAATCTCTTTTTTCAAAACTTCTTTCAATGATGGTTGTTCGCCGATGAGTCTTAGCAAAGCCACAGTGAAGCAGATGCCAAACACCATGAATCTCCACGGCCACACGGCTGCGAGGAGGAAAATTAATCAAGAGTCGAGGAATTTGAAGTCAAGCAGAACGCTAGGGAGGAAATAGGCCATATTGAGGCCTAGTCAATATGCCTTCAATTATGTTCAGTAAACTGGCACCATCATTTTTCGGATTTTTTCTGAATTCCGGTTGTATGAGGTTTGAATGATAGCAAACGCAGGTACAGAGTGAAGACTCCTTCCGGAGAATATTGCAATGAAACACCGAGAGAAGAGATCCAAGGAAGTCCATTTTGACCCGTTCATCGTCCGTTCAAACCAGAGTCATCTCGGTGTCCAAACATGACTTCATCAGCTGAGCACACACTCCTACGACAAGAATCGCTTATGTTTTTCTGCAGATGTGGACAATAGAAATATAGATTGAGGATATTAGCGATCCGTCCACATCATGGCTGCTTCTTCCAAACGTATCACACCAAAAAATCCAGCAAAGTCACCGTTACTACAGCCACAATTACATTCTGCATTTTATATACAACCTCCGCATCTGCCGAAAAACAAGCCATTGACAAGTTTGTTTGTAATTCACAATGATTTTCATGGAAATGATTCGGTGATAATGAAATGGTTTTTGTTGTGAAAATGGCAGGTTGAGAGATCCACCACCGACCGGTTTAAAGTTCGCCCAACTGGTCCAACAACCGTTGAAACTGATTTTCAGAAACCTGGCGTTTATTGTGCAACATCAGCAGTAAACCGGTCCTGTAACTGGTTTGACGTCTGCTCAAAACCGGTCCTTTTATCATGAATATGAAACACACATCCAAGAATTGGCCTCCGCAGCAGTATGTTGTGTTCGGATCATACCATCACCACGGTAACATCTTACCCGTCACCACAGCAACAGCATACATGTCACCATGGTAACCACCCCTGCACATTTTGTCACATGCACCAGTTTTAGAAGTCCTTTATCTTCATGCCATTCAAGACATTATGGCGAAGCGAGGTCGTGACAACCTCCACGAGTAAGGCAACCGCCACAAGCTAGTCCCTAGCACGCTGTGCCACGCTATCATGCTTATGGCGCCACAGATCAACCACCGTCTGCCACGCTAGCATTATCAAGCTGCTAGAATGTTTGTTTTGAATCGTATCCAAGCAGACGCCGTGTCCAAATAGAGGCAGACGATCATGGCAACCAATCAAGTCTGGCATGCCAGACGTCTACCAGAGCCACATCTGCACGATGAACAGTTTGCAGCATATCACACTACTGGACACACTCATCCTTAAAGATCACAATCGGTCGAGGCCACTGCGGCAAAAAAAGTATCGAAATCCGAAGAAGTCTGTCAATGTTTATTTTGTTGGCGATCGAGGCCGATCTTGCCGCTTATCTTTCTCACGGCGCTCAGCCCGGTTCTCCTTAGCACGACGCCCCATGACTCTCTGCTCCTTAGGATCATTGCGATCCTTCCTAGTAAGATCTCCACCCTTCGAGGGCGCCTTACTGACTGAAGCGCTTCCCGGTTTTGATGATATCTGTGACTGTTCTTTTAAAGCCTGAGGTTTCGCATCATTAGAGTCTTTGAGGTCCTCCTCGGGCGGGCTTGCTGCACCGCCACTAGCGGCTCCTTTGCGGGCCAACATTTGAGCATAGGTCAGCCGCGCAGGCTCTGATGACGGGGCACGCTTCTCTTCCTCCTTGTCGTGGGCTGGCAGTTGTTTAGGTGTCGATTTTGACGTCTGTTCTTTATGATCTTTCGTCGATGAGTGAGAGTCTCTGGAGTGGTGTGAATGCTGCTGTGGTTGCTGAAAATAACAACTCATTCTTATTATTCACGTTACTGGAGCGGGGTAGGGAAAGCTAGGTGTGGTCATGCCTCGGGGGATCTGGTGTCAGCATTGTGATCATCTGTTGCCAAAGTGCAGAAAGTAATGAAAGAAACCTACAGACATGACCATTTACTGAAAAGCTCTTGCACGGTGCTTTCTAATGGCACCATTGAAATTGTGTTGACATGTTCTCTTCTTGCTGATGCCTACCTTTGTTGGTTGTGAAGTAGCACTTGTTGTATTGGTTGGCGTGGTTACATTACCAGGACTACTGGTGGTTGTCGATGCTGTGACCTTCTTCTCCGCAGTCACTGCCGGTGACGCCTCGTGTTTATTACTACTACTCGACTCGAGCGGAGCACTACTGGACTTCTCAACTTTGCTTTCAATTCTGAAAGGTGATGTTCACATTGACAATTAGAGCCTGTTTCCAAGTGATTCCGCTACATCGCTAAGGGAATGCCTGCAACTATTATGAAGGAGATCATGGCAATTGTCAACGAGACGCACAAAAGAGAAACTTAATGGACGATATCAAGACCTCATAGCAGGAAAGATCTCATCTGCCTTGCTAAGGACAGAAGAGCATGCTGCTGCATTTTCCGACTGCAGTATAGCATTACCCTAAGAGCAGAAGGACTGCAGGACATAAGTTGTTTGTCTGGACTTACTTTTTAGGTGACAAGGGTGGCGATGCCGGTGTAACACTACCGGTAGATGGCGTTGGCGCAGACGAAGAAGGAGCTATCGTGGTGTCCTTCTGTGGAGACTGTGCAACAGCAGGTTTCGTCGTCTCCCGTGTCAACGGTTTGGCAGTTCCCTTGACAACATCAGACATCTTGTTTTCAAATACATCACCGGTTGTTGCGTTATTCTGTAAAGCAATGAGAGTGTCAGTTTCTTCGAGACAATGCAGAGATGGGTGGCCTATTTCAACTCTCAACAAATGGCTTGAAGGTTGTTGCCGATTTGTTCACCAAGAACAGAACATTTCATCTGTTTTCTTCACCATAAACCTTGCTCAGACAGCCTTTCGGCAGGTTGTGTTCCTACAATGCTACTCCCGCCAGTGGGTTCAGCTATATTCTAGCTCTGACAGGTTATGTAGCATTATCATATTGAACATTTCATCACTGCAAGTTCATAATGGTAATCAGGTGAGGTGAAACAGATGATGATGTACAGAGTACAATTGGAAGTGCCAGGTGAGTACTAGCAAGACGTGCAAGTGCAGTGTATTAACACAAAACTTCCTCCTCTTTTCGGATTTTCCCACCGAAGTCGTAGTCAAACTAAGATGGTACCATATCCTTCCGTCAGGTTTTCTTGACCTTAGAACAGAGATACACTAGACAGCTCCAAACCATGTGCACAAGGTAGATGCTCGGTGGTGCATTTTGTGCAGAAGTGACCTTAAAACCAATGACTTACAGTATTTCGACTTACCGTAGAGCCAGGCAATGGCGGAAATGAAGTGGATTCTAATTCAAACTTGGGCGAACCAGCCAGCGGTTTACCAGACTCTTTTGATAAGGTTTGGGAGCTGGATTGACGCTGGAACAAAAACGCAAAGACTTTGAATTAATCTGAAGCCAGGTGGACTCAACATGAAATCTGCCACAATTTAGCATGGGGAGATTGATCGAAGCTGACCTGGTTTGTGTTGTCATGGCAATGCAATCAAAGGAGGGTTCATTCCTCAACAGCTTGGGCAAGTCAAAGTTCTGAACTCATAATTTACTCCAGAGATTTGTATGCAGTATGAGTGGTCAACACCAAAGATATACATGGACAGTAAGTGCAATTTCTCCAGCGTTGTGCCTCCTATTGGTGACCTACTTACTGTATTTTTAGCACCATCTTCTTCTCGTCTCCTCCGACTTTTGAACGCACTGCGACTGAAAAAAGGCATCAAATATTCAAAGTAAACCGTTGCCTTGAAAACACTCATTTCTCCAAAGGACATCATTGCCATGTTTTCCGATGCCTCATTACCACAGAAAACAAATATGTTGCTTCTCAATTCGTCACTAGTGAATTCTCAAGAGGTTCAGTCATGAACCCTATCTGAACTCTACACCTTTGCACGCTATTGTGCGAGTTCAAAGAGGGAGAGCAATTATAAAAGCCGATCATAACAAATCATTAGCACTAGGTTACTTACTTCTGTTGAGAGGCTTGGTCTTTGACTAATGGGGGTTCTGCATCACGTGGTTCACGTGAATGTCGTGGATTCATAGGCGGCACGTTACTCTCTTGAACAGGCATTGCAGGTGGGGTATGTGACTGACTATTAGTAGGCGAGTGGTAAGTCTGATTACTGCTTGAACTCTTTCGACCTTGACCTGAGGAGAACAAATTAATCTTTATGATCGTCAAATAGTATTATCTGAGTAAGATACCTTCTGAATGAGATGGGCACCAAATACAAAGATAAGGTTCGTGTTGTGTGACCTATGTTTTCGGCAAGAATAGAAAGCAAACGGTTTCAATTTGCCAAGACGGAACATTTGTGACCCGTCACAGCAAAACCAGGCGCATGTCGCTCTGAGCTTGGCAGGTTGAGACGGACTGTTTGATCAATTCTCTATTGTCTGGCTTTTGTGAAATATGAGCACATCAATTTCTTCCATTATCTCCTGGTGTCATTTAGGCTCATCTTCTGTGCGACATGCGCCTGGTTTTGCTGTGACGGGTCACATTTCATTATTTCTATCAGAAGAGATTGGCAGTGACTTGCTCAGACAGCCTTTCGGCGAATATTTTCCCACAATGCTACTCCCGCCAGTGGGTTCAGCTATATTCTAGCTCTGACAGGTTACGTAGCACTGTCATTTTCAAACTTTCATCATTGCAAGTCATCAAGTCTGCCAATGCATCACCACCAAATTATTCAGAAAGACTTGTGGCGAGATAAGAGCAAAGCACTAGTATTGTTCCAAAGAGTTCAAGACTGTCAAAACATATCAACATGACAAGTTACTAAACGTTTTAAAGTAAAAGAACACTTTAGGTACCATTTGTAACAGGACTGATATTTTGGGAAATCATGGATTATCTGCGACATTCTCGTAATAGAAACGGTGAACTGACCTTGCACCTGGCTTTGTTCCACTACGTTATGGCTGATCTCACTCATACGAGGACTACTGCGATGCATTGGCACTGAAGAGTGTCGTTCACGCTCATGCGCAGACACCGGGCGCCCACTCTCGAGACGGCCACCATCAACGCTATTCCGTTCCATCACATTGTTTTGGTTACGATTATGTGGTTTGCTATTTTGATTCCTGAAGTTTGTGTTACTGAAAGAGAAAGTCGGGTTCAAGGTCAAAGGTCAAAGGTCAAATGAGGAGTGGATTCAAAACGAAAGCTGGGAAAACACATTATGGTTTCATGTACTAACTTCATATTGAAAGCTATCTTGGTGCCATGGAAACCTTTGTTGCACGGTTGGTCAACAGTGCTTAACAAGTAGGAAAGCAAAAACGAATTTACTCCTACAAAATGTCAATCTGCCAAGCTGGCTGCAACATCAATGCCCCCCCCCCCCCCCCCGAAAAAGGCCACAAAACATGCTTTGAATCTGCACAGTTCAGGGTCAGAGCACTCGTACAACCAGCAAAACACCACAGTCTGGGAACCCACATGCTCTTTACCAGCTCAAGTCTTGATCTTGAGCTGAAGAAGGCTGAACAGTTACTCTTTAGATAAACTTGGCAACTTTGGAATGAAGAGTAGTATACGTTAGTAAAGAAAGCAAAATACAGCGTTCACAGCATTGCAGAGCCACACAGACGGCACACGACAGACGTCATCCATGTTCTGATGAAGCTATTTCACACACAAGAGCCTCGTGGTCGGAGTATATAACCAGGGCTGAAATATCATCAGGACAATAGCTGAAGTTAGAGAGAATTCATCACCAATCCGTGAATGACAGACATGTGATTTGAAGAAGAGGATCATGGGTAACGTCTGCTTATTGGCGACTAGTTAGTCCGGCCAGCATGCTGGAGAAGATGAGAATCCTAACCGTGTCATAAACGATATCATCCGATTATACCTGTTTCTGATATTCTGGTAACCGTGACGACTTGGCGGCTGGTTGAGCTTGAACGTCCCTTGAGGTTGGTACCCGTTGACATGGAACACCTGCAAAATGATACGGCCAAAATATTAAGTTGTCATGATAATAAAAGAAGATGTTTCAAGTGACTTGGACATGGCAATAAGAGCCTGAGGGTGGGCCTTGAATGATGCTCACAAGGATACCTCCCACATGTTGACTTATAATTTTGGTTAAAATTGGATAGCCCCCCCCCTAAAGTTCTTACATTCGTTTTTCCTTACAAGTTACTGGTTCCGCCAAAAGACTACACAGAAAACGTCAACAGAAACCACAAACTTCACTGGGTCCTTGTAACACTGAATCCACAAAATCATTACTGGTGATGCAACCTCTACACTAAAGCACATCACAACAAAACTAGTCATAAAATACCAAATCAGTTTTTGTTGTCATGAACTTATAAAACCAGTTTCCTTAAAAAGATTGTTAGAATATGCTTTCGAATAAGTGGACATGCATTTCAAAACTTATCTTATCAAGAATCATGAGTGTCTGGTGGATGGCTACAAGCTTCTGGCCAGGAAGGGTACATGTACTTATTTTTCTGGCATTATTTCATCGAAGGTCAACTTTTATAAAAGCTACTGGGTCCAAGGATTGCATCCGAGGAAGATTATAATTTCCACAAAAAGCTCAAGAGTTTGGACAACAGGTACAGCACAAAAGTTACATCAGGAGAGAAAGTTTTTTCAGCTTGTAGGTTTGATCACTCGCATCAAACAGCAGATGATCATTGTAATCTTGTCATCATCACGCTCTCCTCACGAGAGGAATACAAGGGAAAGGTTGCTACGATGACTACACCACAATTTTCACTGTACTCAACAACACTCAGGGTCAGAGATTCTTAACTTGAAACCTCCGTCATGCATGTCCTACTATCCATTTCAAAATGCAGTCTTCTCCACACTTCAACCGAAATTCATGAAATATCTGCCACACTTTTCTTCAAAACACAAGATAAGCCCTCCACTGGCCCTCTCAGCACCAACTCCCAGCAAAAGTTTATGGAATCACCCAACTGACCAACCAGTCGTAAAGGAATCAAACTCTTTCGAGAAGAATTGCCCCCCCCTCACGAACAGTCTGTATGGAGATGACTGAAATGTTAGTAGAAGATATAAATAGAAGTGTATATGTACATTTGATGTACTCACCATGCCCGGGTCGAAAAATGGCGGGCTGGTGGGCGGCCAAGCGGGCAACACCGTGTTGGGCTGGTAGAAGGGGAAAGACTGAAAAGAAATGAAGCGGTTTAGATGCTGGAAACGAAGAGGGGACTGCTACCGATTACTGAACGGGACTATGATTGTAGACCAGTGTTGATTTGGGTCGACGTCGGATTGTGGCCAATGTTGATTATGGCATTCACCTGATGCTGGCTTGGCTTGTCTAGATGAGTATTTGCGTGAAAAACTGCAGCACATACATCTAGATCTAGAAATCAGCTCAATTTGGCTCGAAAAGTATTAAGTGTGAAATCTTCATCGTGCAGCCTATGACCTCACACAGACTAGTTTCAGTAACAACCTTACTCCTGATATAGCTGGTAGTTGTATTAAAGCAAACAAATTCTGAGAGTTGCAAGGGCCAGACTTCTGCCTGTATGCAAGCGAGAGGCTCTGACCACGTGTGGTGACCATCAGTTATATCACGAACATCAGCACTTTTCAAGCCACGACTGATAAGTTTCGAAACGACTGAAAAGTGGCATGATGTTAGCGATGTACAGCACGTGTTCTGAACAAAAGCATTGTCCTACATGTAATCTCTGAAAGGTAAACAGTATTTTATCTGTCATGATGGAGAAGGGATGCACAGAAGCAAGTCAACCAGAACGACTCTAGGGATCTACAGAATCACAAAAAGCAGGGACTTTTGGATGGATGAAAAGTTGTAATGAACACAATGAAACTTTCAGACATAGCCCCATTTTTACAACCCCTAATACTAACGCAAAAGCATATACAGTATCTGCATGTCAAGTTCAAATTGACCGGCGCAGCATGATTGGGGCATGGCGCCATAATGAAGCATTTTCTCACCTGTCGGGGTTGGCTCTGAATAGATGGTGCCATGTTGTTGTGTTCAAGCCGGGGTGGCACCTTAAATTCACAAAATAAAGATATTGGCAAAAAAAAAGGAAAAGTCGGCGAAGATCTGAGAATGTACAGTCATGTAGACTGAAGTCAATATGAGTAGTGTGATCAGAGCTATTTTTACATCTAACTTCTGATGAATTTCGAACATGGGGATTAGAAAGACAGATGACGAACATTCTGACACTCAACAGAGTATGGATTTGGACGTTTTAATGTGAGGAGACTCTTTCATATTCTAGAGGAAGGTAGAGATGAACCCAACCAACTGAACCCACCCAACACACATGAAGATCTTGCCATTTGAAGAAGCCATTATGAAAGTAACCAATGCTTCTCCCTGGAATCCTTTTTCGATTTCCAGCCGAAAAACTACAGAAAGGCAATATTTTTCAAATGCCGATCACAATGCAATGGCAACTCATCCACAACAATTCTTTTAGGAAACTTGTTCAAAAGACAAGATCAAATATGAAGTGGTGAATGCCTATACCATGATGAAATAGACCTCTGGGCTCAACATACCTGTTGGGGCTGGCTGTTGATGTATTGTACACTTGGTATTGACGGCGTGTAGCTTGTAGCAGTGGTAAAGGTCGACTGGGGTGACGGCTGATTGCTGTAAGGGACAGGTGCCTGGTTACCCGCACCGGCAACGTACTGTGGCTTGAAACCGTTCTTAGGCATGAACGTACTCCGTAATAAAGGCTTGGCTTTTATCCTCGCCTGAAACAGAAGACATTGAAGCAAGCGATTATAGATTATGTCCATCAGCGCTCTTCCTACGGGAACTCAGTACAGCCTCTGCGAACTGCCATCATTCTGTGCACCATATTACCGGTAGGGAAGTATTTATCATCTTGGCAAATAAGATTAGACATCTTGTGAGGCTTCAGGAAGCCAATCAAGTCGCACAGATGCCAGCTGAATGTCTTGAATATCAATTATCCTGGGAGGAAGCTCGAACAACCTGAGGCTGGCAATGCGAGCGCCATATCGAGTATTCCAGGCAAATGGTGGAATACTTCGTCTCGATTGCTTATTGGCGCTGACCTTTCCAGTGGACAACAAACCATATTGCGGGACCACAGGGTTTTTGTGATTATCTGTCGATGTCAGAAAGTGCCAGGCAAAAAGAAGCCATTCTATCAGACAGAAACTTCTGGCTTGTCTGGTATACCAACTGCCAATTGAGGAGCAGCATGGTGCAGAGGTTCAACTTTAACTTGGTATTAAGCCTGTCAGCCCGATGTGTTCAAAACACTTAACTGGAAGTACTCACCATTATTGGTCGTCCAAGGAATATTTGGATTTCTTCACGAAGATAACGGTAGGCCCGCTGAGCGTCTTCATCAGAGTCGAACGTCACGTACCAACTGTTGTTGTGAGCGAATTCACAGCTGACGAAATTTGGACAGTTCTTCCCAGAAAATAGATTCTTTACATCCTGGAAAGTGGAAGTAGATAAATCATTAGACTGATGTACCACAAAATCTGAAAGCTCTGCAAACATTCTACGATTCTGAACTTGCACTGATGCCAGAACTTAGAATTGGTCAGAAAGTTTGAAGGGGGCAACACTGAGCTAGAAGGACTTTAATAGTTTTGCATGATCAGATTCCAAGTATCATCTTGGGGTTCAAGAGGCATGAAGGGCGGCCTCCCTGCCAGCCATGACCTCATGACAGACGACAAGCCACTCGTCAACCCTGCCGAAAGAAAACCTTAGGGTAGGGAGGCAAGATGACAAGTCGTACAACACCAAAAGGGCCGGTGCAGTCACTAGGCTCAGCTGGCACAATCTCTGAGAATGGATTGACCTTTACATCATTTCATGCAAGTTCGGAACTACAGTCACTTCGAGTTTTATGTTTAAAAGTAACCCCCCCCCCTTTCCCCAACACCACAGCCAGTTTTACGTGGCTCTAAGCTGAGGAAGTCGACTCGGCCTTGTGAATCCTCTCCACAGCCTCTCCTCCATCCCTGTGAGACTGACGTCTGCTTCACTGGAAGCGGACCTTGAATCACCTAACTCTCCATGCGCTCAAAGGGTTAACCTCTGAGTGTCCACCGGGCCTCACTAATAATCAATGCGGATCTTATTAACTGACGACCACAGTACCATAATAACAACAATAGTCTACGTCAACAACGCCGCAACACGATATCAATGGCAGATTATCAACACTCGTAACCATGGCGACGTGAGGAAGCAGACCATCATAACCAGCGATGTTTGATGTTTCCGCTGAGTGGGGAAAATAGCCGCGAGGAATAATCATTGCCTCTAATGAATGGCTTCAGACAAATTGTTTCAGAGAATCCGACAATTTTGTGACCATGGTTTCTCTGGGCAGTAACAGATCTTATGAAACCCCCATGCCATCAACACAAAAGACTATATTAGCACCAAACATTGCACAAGTTGGATCTTATACCCTATATTTCATACAAAATGCGGAGGCTGTCGGTGCTTCAACACACAAAATAAATCATGGGCCTCTTACAGCTCATATAACAACACTAACTACTCCATTATTTACGCAAACACGCTATCTTTGGGAAGCCATCTATCATAGACGCGGCAGGGTCCCACACTGCGACCGGCCACTCAAGTGTATTGCCAGTGAAGAGCGGAGCAAATACACTTTGAAAAGTGACTGAGCCAGCAATACTGATGTCGTAACTTCATGGTAATGCACCGGCTACTTTGACTCAATTCAGAGAATCGACCTAGACTTGAGTGCAAATACGCCATTATTGGCGTCTTGGCGCCAAAAACGAACTTTCTTACATCGAATCTAAAAACTATTTAGAAAAGACCATCTTCAATTCCTGGAAAACCCATTGACAATATGACTTCTCAACTAGATTGCTTTGCTGATTCAATTCAAAAGTTGAAACCATGCGATTCCGATCAATAACAGCTGATTCTTTCCTCGCCCAACTGATGGATAATAACAATGTTTTGCCCCCGGGGAAGGGGAGGTTCCTACAATGCTGTCAAGGACGTTTCGCCATCACCATGTATGGAAGTATGTTGGAGGAATACAATGATTTTAGTCATCACAGGAAGGTGGGGTCCTGGTTTAGTTGAATCGGGAGTATGGGCATTATTGACTTCACAATATTACAAGGGCCTGATCTAAAATGCTTCTTACCTCTAGAGGAGTACTGTCGGGTATTTCCCTAAGTATCACAATACACCGTTTATGAAGGGGTCGCACCTTCTCCCCCTTCTCGTCCACCTGAACATGAGAAGAGTCTGGAAAAACATGCAGAGAGTTTTATTTCAAGATGATTTATAATATGAGACAAACTGCAGGCCATTTCCCTGCAACTGGGTCTTCTATTTCATGATTAACTCCGAAATGCTTAGACATACGTGATGAAAGAAATGTACTAATCTATTACAAGTCTGAATATAGCCGCATAACGCATCAAATTCCATCTTTGCTCACCGGAACATTCTAAATATAGCGCAATCAAATTTAAATCGGAAATGAATCGGAGTCGAGGGAGAACGTAATTCTTGCTCCAGTTACACTCAATAAAGCAGTCGCACCGCTCAGTGAGCACGATTATTCACCAAGACCAATCTCAGGAGACCACGGTAAATGAAAAAGAGTAACCATGGCAACTGTACAAACTCCCCATTTCAAGTGCACAGGTCCATTAGATGGAGATTTACGGTATGTAACTAGAAAAACGGTTGCGTTATTGTCATTAAGGACGGGAAGGGGCAGGGCCAGGTTCCATCGGATACAAATGGCATCACTAATACACGACACATGACGCTGCCTTGACTATCAGGACTACTGTAACGACTTAATGGATTCATCTTGCAGATTTTCATAGCAATTCACTAGGCAGGACAGATAAAGAGATTGTAAATAACCTTTTTGAAGCCAAGATATCTTGTCAAGAAGGCTTCCAGCAGTTCAAATATCCAATGACGACAGAGAATTTCTTACCTCTGAGTACATCTACAATCAACTCAAGATTTGTAGTTAATCGTTTGACAAGGTTGAAACTTGCTATAGTTGCTATGGGAACATACTGGTCCCCGTCCATCTGTGAGACTAGATACGAGTCGCTTGCTAAATTATCCCTGAAATGTAAACAAATCAACGTGAAATAACCGTACTTCCTGGAAAGTTACCGCGTCCTAATTCAATGGGGAAGAATAAGATTTGGAAGTGCTGCATGATCAGATTGAAAGTATCATCTTGGGTTTCAAGAGGCATGAAGGGCGGCCTCCCTGCCAGCCTTCTCCACATGACAGACGACAAGCCACTCGCCAAATCTACCCGAAGAAAACCTTCGGGCAGGAAGGCAAAGACAGCAGGTCGTACAACACCAAAAGGGTCGGTGCAGTCACTAGGAGAGGCTGGCACAATCTCTGAGAATGGATTGACTTTTGCATCATTTCATGCTATAACTTTCACCAGTAGTTCTAAAGAAATGTTCACAGTAACGACATCTTCATAGGGACATTTAACTCATACTGACCTTGAAAAGTAATATTCTAACTGTTCTTTCAACATCGTTCTGAGCTGATCACTGGGGATAGTACCGTCTAATGGATCTGAAGGTTAAAATCAAGCTTTTTTTATTGAAGGCGGTTTTAAAATACTAACTTTAAAGGATCTACACAATATGTCCAACTTCGTTTTTGCAGGGGCAAGTCTTACTCTCGATGTATTCTTTCTTCCACACGCATAGACTGTTGTTCTCCATGTTTATTTTCAAAGCTTGGAAACCTTCGTTACTCCCAGCTGAGTTGCATCTACTCATTATCCATATTTTAGCAAACCAGACTGTTTGACTTATGAAGTTAGATCTTTTAGTTTTGGCTTAAGCAGCAAGCAATAGCCTTGCAAAATGTTTTTCTTAGTAGTAGCGTTGGGCAACAGCAAATGCGATCTCACCTCCTGGAGATAGAGGAGATGTTGGCAGGGCTGTAGACGATGAAGATGGCAGGGGTGGCGAGGTAGCGCCGCTATAATCACTCGTGTTTGCTACCATATCTGAAGAAGTACAAGCAGGGTTAGATATGGCCGACATCCCTTATCGCAGACGCATGCCAGAGCAAGCAGAGACCACAGCAAGTGAGGAACACGAGTATCTTGTGACTCATATCCCAGGCCAGGCTGGACGATGCCACCAGGCAGATAACGCCAACTATAAACCTTGGATTGGGGGAAGGGGGACAACGATGTAAGCCATTCTGGACGACTTTTGATAACACCAAAAGCATACAATAGAGTCTTTCAACTGAGCACCAACAGAGCTGTGAGTGTGACTGAACAAATTTTTCAATACTAAAGTGTTAGTAAACGAGTTAAGTTCATATCAAGCAAAGCAAATTTGCTCCAAGACTTTTCCGAATCGTCGGTCAGTTTTGACTTACCAGCTGGTAAGGTCCCTGTAGCAGCGGGCGACATCGGTATCGCAGCCATGGCGGGCGACACTGGACTCGTCATTCCTGCGGTCGCTTCATTCGTCGTGTGAACCATGAGATCGGAAGTTTCTACTGCACCATTCATAATTTCTGTTTTCATCATTTGTACCATCGCTGCTGCAGGGGGCGCCACCATGACAGAGCTGACGTCTGCTCCTGGGATGACCTTGGTGGCGACATCACCGTTCATGTAGGAATATCCTGAAAGTTGAGGGGACATTATAAATTATGCAGATGAATCTGTGAATTGCATGAAAAGTTAAGTAGTACCAATTTCTATTCAATGACAAATGCAGACCTCGCTCTGTTTTTGTTTCAGTTCCGAGATCGTCACACCCTTTTTTTGTCTCTGAGGTTGGTTCTTAAGTAATTCCTAGTTCCTATTTCTCTATCAACAATGATTCTCTAGGTGGTACAAAAGACTCAAGAGTTGTGTACCATCTGTATCCATCGGGGGAGTCGCCGTATCCTCCCCCTCCCAATGTGGTGGCTCTGCTGGTGCTGCTGCTGCAGCCGCGGGTGTCTTGCTCTGAAAGATGTTGGCGTTTGGGTTGAGTCCATGACTCTTTGGGGTAACCTGAAGATAGAAACAAAGACGTGGCATAAAATCTCTATTCACAACAGGCAAAGTTTTAGCTTTTCACGTAAAGGATGAGAGTGATGGGTCTAGTCAACAACTCTTCAGGGTAAGCTGCAGAGAGAGGAAAAGTAAAAGACTTATTGACAAGTTGTAATGTAAGGCGAGGGGTTCTTTGGGTGGCAAAAGACTTGTTGAGGGAGGGGAAGGCGCCTCGCCCTTACAGTTCAACTCTAGCCAAAGCTTGATAAAATTCACTTTTGACGTCAATACCCTGTCATTTGACATCGGCAATCCAAGGGTTAACATGCCGATACTCTCCTGGGGGATGCAGATTGTCATGTTACCACGGTAACAATGAATCATCTGCCTGATCTTCGAACACACTGGGACTGAAGGCAGATCGTATTTAATGTCGAGATATCCACTAAAATATAATGGCTAAATATAACCATTGATAAGCTTCCGCCTGCCGCTGGCTGGAGATTACACATCAATTATTCATTCATGTCAGAGGAAGACTTCAGAAAGCCCAAAAATATTGGCAGAAATAACGTTTTATCATTTCAAGGAGGAACTAAAACAAGGAAGTATTTTTCGACTCAAAATTACAAGTGGAACAGGAACAGGTATCAAATAATGATTTTTTGATGACGACAGACGATTACACATTGATGTCGTCTCGAGTTGGATGATGAAACATTTCACTTTTCAGTACAGTATGTCAATAGCCCAATAACACGTGGAAAATCAATTCTATCCATTTTCAAGAACGAATGGTGTCAACACACGCCTTGGCTTGGGAATTTTCAAGACATGGAAATACAATGCAGTGAACATTTTATCCTTACAAACTAATCTTATTCGGGCTATGTACTAAATAGAGAACAGTGTACAGTTGACCCCCCCCCCCTCCGACTCGAAACCAAAACATTTGAACAAGGAAGTGGTATAGCACAGTTTGTGTAAGAGGACAAGAAAGTATGAATTGAAGGCCAATTTGACATTGAAATGAGTCGAAAATGGTGAAATTTTTTGAAAAAAAGTTATGGACTTGACCTAAATCCGCTGCCAGCATTTTACCTGTGAAGAACATTCTAGAGAGAGCTGTCAAGTCACAACAATATAGCACACTTTCACACCCATACAAATGTGTAGGTCTACTCTTTGTAAGGTAAATAAATCTGCCTTGACTGTATGTTGACTTTCAGCACTAGTACATGAGTACGCATGTTGCCAAATCTCAGGACCTTAGTCACCAAACCTGGAGTAGATCAAACAACAACAAAACTGGCTCCGAGACAGAATGATAAAAAAAAAAATTGATTGGCAGACACTGGCAAAAACAACAATGCCCCCCACCCCGCGGTCTAAGCAGCCTTGGCACCAAACAGCAACATTAACCAATTTGTCAACATGTCCAAAGACAGCCTGGGTGACAACAAGGGCTGTCAGTACCAGACATGACCATATTGCAACAGTTTTCAAGAAACAACCCGACACATACCTTCCGTGTCCGTCGGTTACGCTCGACGCACAGTACGTAGGAATTGGCGGAGTAGAAGAACACATCACCGGGATTCATTCGAGTGGCTCTAACTCACGTGGCAGACGCACGTTTCCATAAGCAGACGATCAAGCTAGCTCATGGTGCCACACACTCCACTCAGGCTCTGTGCAGACTACAGGTGTTTCCACAACCAGACATCGCACATATGGTACCCTCTTCCTAATGTATGTCGCAACGATTCAACAGAAATCCTAATCCTCAGCGTTCCTCAGGATATCACGATGTCAAAATGAACACACGGCACTTAATCCGTGCTGCTGTACACGGGTGAACGTGCTTGGAACACGCGTAAACAAAACCCAAGCAAATCAATGAAAGATGATGTTATCGGCTTTCGCTTCGCTCGTCAGTGACAATCTCGAGCAGGTTGAGGTGCATAAATTATGGCTCGTACGCCCACAGTAGACACTCCGTGGATCAATATGAGAGATCAACGCAGTCGATAAAGGATACACTTGCACATTGTCCAGGATAAGACACCTGTGTCCACTGGATCAGTGTGTTGGTTGGTCAGGGGAGGTGCTGTCAAACTCAGGGGAGGGGTTGGGTTGCCGTTGGGCTGGAGGTTGTTTCGATTTTTGATTGGACAAGGCAAAAAGATCGAAAGTCTGTTTTCAAAATACAATCCAATCTAACCTACCAAATCTTATTTTGGGAGGTGCAGGGAAAAATCAGGTGGGGTACATTTCGTTTTGAGGCGAACGGCAACATTTTGACATTCTGCTTCCAAACCAACTCAAGGAAGCTGCTTTGTAGACGACACTGCTGATGAGATAAGCTGCTTTCAGTGAGGTCGAGATTGCAAAGATACACACTCCGTGGGTTCAGCCGGACAATAAGACTAAGAGCACCAAGCCTTCCCTTTTATCAGATTGTGACATTTCTGCCCTTTAAAAAGATATTTGCAAAGGTTTTTCTTTGCGCCCTCATTTGGTATTTGTCCCCATGGGATTCCTATCCTGAACACTATAACCACCCATGTTGGAAACTAGCCTTTTCAAGTTAACTCTCCCCACTAAAAAACGCAGCAGGCTCAACACCACCGTGGCAGTTTGTGACGCAGTTAAACCCACCGCCTGGTTTCATAAGTCTGACTACAAGTGACAGACAGCTGGCTAGGAGAGGGGAATTGAGGCTTCCCAGGCACTGCCAAAGGAACCAGGGCTTTTATCGGAAGGTCATGTCAAACTAATCATCGAGAGCGCAATTAAGGCAACAACATCTCATCAACTTTAGGCAAAAATAGAAGACACTCCTGTTTTCCCTTCCATGTCCTGTCGCTTAAAAAGATTTTTGCCTAATCATTTTTCAGTCCAATTTACAAGAAGTAGAGCAGTGCACCAAAATTACCTCCACAACCAGACTACACAGGTGTACAAACAAATGTTAGGGTAGGAGCAGGCATGTAGATCCCATTATCATGTTATTGCTGCAGTGCATTCAGTAGACAGGATAGCCAGGTGCAACATGGAGTTGGCAGTGGAACTGTGCTGGTGGACTCTTTAATATTTTGATGTCTAGCCAGGTGGCTTTCGCTTTTTCCTGCACAGGATATCCAAGGAGATCATGTTCCTTTTTACACCAGGCCTGGGCTCAAGTCCGTGGCCTGGTCATCGAGGCCACTCACTGACCACTGGAGAGTGTGATTGGCTGCTAATAAACGAGGCTGATCATTTCTTCTTCTCGTCATTCAATAGTAAACACCAACATTTTCAGCAGGAAATATTCTTATGAAAAGGCCCTCAACAGTCTTTTCTGCACGAAAGAGAACCTTTATTCAACTGCTACCAAACCACTTCTATTCTATCTCAGCCACTGGCAACATCTACTTGTCTTAGTCATTCAGTGGATACCTACATGGCACCGGGGCGACAACATCGGCAAAGCAACAACGGAGCATGATCAAGGATCAGAGTATCATCAATCAGCAAACTATATGGCCATATGGTACACTAAGCTGAAAATCAATACATTACGATATTCATTCCAACAACAACTGAGAGAAGACAACCAGGATTATATCAATGTGCATTCTATAATGTATTGTCTACAATGTCGGCACCTGGGGACAAGATTTTCCCAGTCGTATCAGCATAATGTATTGTATGTCAGAGAGAAAGCCAAGTGCTGACATCTTGTAGTAGAATACTGAAACACGCTGTCTGTCCTGACTACTGGTGTTAATGTTGGGTACTCGACTTCTCGTCGATTACCAATGGGACAGAGAACACAGTGAATCAGCAGATTTCAGAGATTTTAGATTTTCTGGCAAAACTTCTTGAATATCATTATCAAGGATATACCACCGTACCTCAAAAACCCGTAGAGTTGCCTGCATGAAAGGCAAGTTAAAATGATAAACGTGCTCACCAGATTACTTCCTAGTTGCAGCTCAGCTCCCCCGCTAGTTCCCTGGTCGGAAGTCATCAGGGTTGCTGAGTCCAATATGCTCGCTGTCCTATCTTTGGTCTGAAATTACAAGAATTCATTTTATGTAGACATGAAAGACAATTGACTTATGAACAGAAAATCCAGGGAAGGGTGTCCCAATGACATCAACTGAGACCTGACCTTGCCTGGAAAGTGACACTTTTTTGGAGGAGGGGACGTTGGCCATTTCTGGCTCAATGTTGACATCAACATTACTAGTTACAACATTTCATTTCTAAATAGCAAATACCACTAGGTACAAAACATCATTGTCAGTTGCTGTTGCAATTCAATCATTGTTGGTAACCATGGAAACACCAACATAATTGTTGGAAACCATGGAAACATCAACAACAAATCAAGACTCCCTGGCAAGCCTCCATAGTTCCAATACTTGGGGTGATAAGCCAATCAAAAATCAAGGTTAATCCCAGCAGCAGTGTTTGACATGACCGGTCATTCACGGCATGGTAAGACTTGATACTGGTCAAGGTGGACTAGTTGCCATAGTTTAGGTCCAACGAAATCACCCAATTTGGAGCCAATATCCAGTTGTCATGAATTGATGTAGAATTCATGTATATCGGAAGCGCTGAATTTCACTACAGTGTGCAACAAAATGATGTCAAAATTGATGCCACGTCCAGGTCACAACGCAATATCCTCGTGACAGTCAGCACACATAGCGGCACAGGGAGGTTTGGTGGTACCCTTAAAAGTATTACAAAGGCAGCCGCACACTAGAGCTGCTCATTCAACACATGCACTACAGTCCTGCATGTCCACAACAACACATAGCAGAATGTTACATCATCAATGATAATCTAATTTCTGTCATGTCTGTATTGTTGAATGCTACATGTATGCGTGCTATGCAGTGCCATGTACGTTATCCAGACTGCAAACAAACATTCATTACAATTACACACAGATCAGAATGGCTTAGCTAGTTGGTTATTTTTGTCCACTAAGAACCAACAAACGTTGCACTGCATGGTTCAGTGACCTTACAGTTCTCTCTCTGCTGCAGCTGATGATGTTGGTAGGATCGTTAAGGGGGGGAGGGGGTTAGACAAAAATTGACTGTCCCCAGGTCACTTTAGGTGCATTTGCCATGTTTGATGGCAGCAAATTCTTTTTGAAATCTTTTTCGAAGGGACAGCGGTCAGCCCCCTGAACCGCGTAGGGGCAGCAGATCAAGAACAACAGAATAGCCCCTTTACCAGATACGCCACTACCACTTAGGGTCGGAATAACAAACCATCTTTACAATACATCTGTAGATCTTAACAGTGAAACACGCCAGGCAATGGCTCAAGAGGCAATGTCTGGCATCTGTTGACCTTCAAAACATATTGTGAAGATAGTCGGTTTTCCCGACCGTAGGTGTTTTAGGCGTGTCTGAAAAAGGGCCAATTTCCTCCCATACAAGTGCAGCAGTGATATACAACCTACTCGTATTTAACTTAAATATAAACCATCGTCCATCAGGTCCTCAAACCAAGTCCTGTGACAGATGTAAGGTGACACCCCTTTCAACCAATACCAGAGGAACACTGTCAGAGTAGCAGATACTGAAAATAGGTATCAACATTGATGTTTACTAAAACTGATCACAAAATCAATGAATACTGAGTAGGTTTGTCTCACCAAACTCCGAAGTTAAAACACCGGGAAAATGAAGAACACCAAGTATGCTGGCAATCTATGAAGAACCAGCATACACAATAACAGAGTGGGAGGTAAATCATGACCACAACATTTCCTATTCTGCATAACAAAAGCTCAACTGGAGTAAAATCAGTTCTGAAGTGATTGTGCAATCACGTCAGGTGGCTTTATATCAAACAGAGTAATGCACCAATGACCTTCAACAAAGTCACAACCAGTTCAGAAGTGACTGCCCAATTCCAAAGGTATTACACAAGATGTTGCTTGTTTTGAAAGATAGAACAATGAAATAGAATCTGCCGCAAAACAATAACGGACTGCTCGCTACACGTTCATTCTCTATCACCTGACATGGCACCATACTTATACATAGCCACAAGCCCACATGTCATTCTTGGAACAGATTTTCAAACCAGATGAAACTGCAATTTCAAGTTTGACAGCGCTGCCCGGTCAATTGTTTATGGTCAACAGGGTCCAATGGGATACATAGATGCACTCGAACATACAAACCAAGTCCTTAAGTGCCAATTAATAGGTACATTATGGCCAAAACTTGAGGATTGTATGTGCAAGATCCCCTCCACATGCATAGAGGCGGCCATCTTGGATAGGGAGGACCCAGGAAAACGATGTCACTTTCCTATGTTTACACTGTGCACACGCCAAGGTCAAACGAAAATAACACAACTTATGTCATCAGATTGGTTAACTAGGGTGTTAATTACATGACCAGGGGGTTGATTTCAATATCACTTGCAGGGGTGCGTCAGAATTTAGTGTAGTCGGAGGTTGGTTTTTCAGATCAGCCTACCCACAGGAGTGCAAATTCCATGCATCATCATGTGCATTGCGGGTACGTGTGGAAGTGGATTCACAGGCCAGGGATTCTTGCACAGAATTTGTGACGTTATGGGGTTATTGGGGCTGCATTCTTCATTGTCATTACCTCTTCCTTTATAAGAGAAAACGGGGACGCCTAACAACTCTTTATTTGTTATCATTTGAGTGTATCTGGGAATACATGACCAAATTTAGGAAGTGGGACTACACGTGACAAAATATCCAACTTCACTACGAAACATGGCCGACTACGGCTGATACAAGTCTCACTCACCTCACTTTTCCGGCCTTCAACCGGTATATTTAGACCTGTAGTTTTCACCAGACGGTCGATAAATGCAAGGAACCCTCAAAAGATTAAAATTTGCGAGCAAAATTAACCGAAAGGTGGATAAATCAGCCAAAATTAACGAACGTATCACAGGTTCCGCATACACAACCGTATGTCTGTATGTTGGCAATGCAAGAACACATGGGCGTAGTGCTCCAAATATGGAACAGCATGACTTTCCGCTTATTATATAGAGTCAAGCTATTTTCACAGCTCAGTGCTTTAGTATGCATTATATTTTCAAATAAGTGCCATTGTGATGCTTTGGGTATCATATGGGTTTTATTTATTGCATCTTTTGGCAATTTTTAGAGCAAAATTTTCTCAAGTTTAGATGTTCAGAAATGGCGGGAGTAAAGCGGTCCGAGTGCCGCAGTGCGCGGAAGGTTAGGACTCCATGGATTGGAATAATATGGCCCCAGTGCGCGTGAGTTCACCTCTCAACTTTGACCTCATTCTGGCGGTACCATGGCGCTTGTTACTATAGCTCCGCTGTATTCTTATTCATTACTGCCTGTTAGGCCTGTATTCCACTGTTGGATTACATATAATTATCGACACACTTATCTCGAATTGAAATATGATCCTTTTCCGCGCCAAATTCGAACAAGATGTAGTTTATATCATGGAATTTGCCAAAGTGTTCTTGTGGAATCCCACCACGTGGGATTCCCCCACCACGTGGGATTCCTCCCACCACGTGGGATTACACTGGAACACTTTGGCAAATTTGTCCCAGTAGTAGAGCAGCTATGGCAAGCCAAAGCGGAATTTATTCAAGACTTTAGAATTACCATTCAAGAAGTTAAATATTAGTTCAAGAAGGAAATATATGTTCAAGACTAAAATATGTTCAACCTTGAATCAAATGTTTTCAACCTTGAATAAAATATGTTCAACCTTGAATAAAATATGTTCAACCTTGAATAAAATATGTCCAACCTTGAACAAAATATATTCAACCTTGAACAAAATATATTCAAGACTCACGTGACCATATTCAAGACGCACGTGACCACAAAATTGATGACGTAGTTGCTCATGTTTTGATGCTTTACGGACTTTCCCGAACCCGCGTCCAGACTTTCCCGAACCCATGGTACTTGTGTTGCGTTTCGGAGCTCGAATTGTTCGCACGAAGGTTTTGACACATGGTTGTACACGTACCTAGCCGCCTACACCTGACATGTACTGTAATCCTACACATCATGACATGGATGCCGAGTGAATGTCAGAGTCGATACATGTTTCACAGACATATATCAGGCAAATTATAGGTTCAAAATGCGCAATGCCTCTCACCTTTCATACCACTGTATCGGATTCTCGTTGTCTTTTGACATGTTTGAGTGTTTAGGCTATACAGGCAATCAATCACGTCGTGAAACAGAACGCATCAGAAGTACCACAGATTCTACGCTCTACGTCATCAATTTTGTGGTCACGTGCGTCTTGAATATGGTCACGTGAGTCTTGAATATGGTCACGTGAGTCTTGAATATATTTTGTTCAAGGTTGAATATATTTTGTTCAAGGTTGGACATATTTTATTCAAGGTTGAACATATTTTATTCAAGGTTGAACATATTTTATTTAAGGTTGAAAACATTTGATTCAAGGTTGAACATATTTTAGTCTTGAACATATATTTCCTTCTTGAACTTATATTCAACTTCTTGAATGGTTATTCTAAAGTCTTGAATAAATTCCGCTTTGGCTTGCCATAAGCAGCTGGCACTTTCATAAAAATATTACGTAGCAATCATCTGTTTCAAGATTGTTCTTTTCAGCTTGGTGAAACTTTATAGGAAATTGGTATTTGTATTTGCATTGGACTGCTCATAATAAATATACATTGACGATCTGTTAGAATTAATGAAGGAAATTCATTCACACAGTAGTTTAATTAGAAACCCACTTCCTTATGGATGAAACTGAACACCTGTCTAATTGCCTCGCGTGGTGTCCCTGCAGACTGGAGTCCGTAATTCGCAGTCATTAGATTTTAAAATTAAGGTTCATTAGTTCCTCTAGATTTCTACCGCAAAATGTCTAAGATTTAGACGATATATACTGGTTACCCTGATGATGGATTTTGTATATATAGGCCATGGGCCAAACCAAAAAAGGGATTTGTAAGGCAAATCTTCTGCTCCTGTCATTAGGTTGGCTCCACTCTTCCGTTGATGTCATTAGGCTATCATCAATACATATTATTCACGTGCACGGTCCTTTTGGGCCAGATTGCACTTTAACCACGCGTTTAAAGTTGCCATTTGCATATGATGTTAGCAAACATGATATTCAACAAAGCCTCGCCCTGGCTGCACTCATCAGCGTTATGGACGAGATTGCATGCTACATCAGCTGGTGCCGTTCTCCACTCTGATCAGACGGTTATAAGGACTACTCGGAAGAGCAGGTGAACTTCGGCGATAGAAGCAGGAGGGAGGATTCCTCAGACTTCATTTTGGAGAAATATAGGCCTACTCCCATGTAAGTTGATCATTGAAACATAAGCCTCGTTGCTGGGTGGCGAAAGCTTGTGGAATAAAATGTGTACGGTTTACCTCTTTTCCGTTTATCGACGAAGGAAAAATCTATTTGTCTCTTTGTAATGATTTGAAGGAATTCTTTTTCGTTTTTTCTCTCGCTCAGGGAGTCGATATTTTCGCGCACTTATATACTTAGTGGTTATATCATGGCTTTTATTGTACCTTCCCTGTAGCTGTTACACGACTTACGGCTGATGAGTTTTGTATTCGTAGCGTACCCAGTGAGGGGGCCAGGGTTCGCGACAGCTACCCGACGTAGTAAGTCCAACCTCGTTTTCGTAAGTCGTCCCCCGAGATAAAAGATCCAAAAATTCCCCCAAAACTTATGTGATGCTTCCTTAGCCCGGTGTGACAGCGGATATAGTCCCCCTGGAGTCATAGTCCGGTAGCATTGTATTTGACCAATTAAGCAGCATGATCTATTGTACCGCTAACCCTAACCAAAACATTTAGCAATGCGGGCTATTGTTACACGGACTATCAGCCCTAGGACTACTATCCCTTGCACACCTGTTCCCCAGAGGCCGCAGAATACGTGTTTCATGCAAATTCGTGGCCGATTGTTTGCTACCTTCAACGCTGACATCGTTTGAGATGAAACCAGCAGTTTTGGTACAAATGTAGCTTGTATTTCACCCGAAAACGGGAAGAATGGGCTGATTAATACGGTTATACTCTATTTGAATTCAGCGCGTTCACAACGGCGGGAAATAACGAGAGGTTTTCCAATAATGGTTCAATTAGGTCACGTGAAGCTGCGATTGCCAGTTGGCCGGTTAGCTCAGTTGGTTAGAGCGTCGTGCTAATAACGCGAATGTCGCGGGTTCGATCCCCGTACTGGCCAATATTTTTCGAATATTTCCCTTTTTATTGCTTAAATGAGTTTACTCTTTTCTGACTTCTTTCATTCACTCGCAATCGTTATATTCGAGAGTTGCGTAATAATATGAAATGGTAAGTTGTGTTTATATAATATACACAGTCGAATTGATAAAAATCGTTACTCTTCCAAATGATCAATGAAATGGAAAGTCCAAACTTACCGGACTTTCTCTCCAGTAGCCTTTGTTCACCGTTACAATGAGCCCTCACCAATGCCCCAAACTGTCGTGATGGTCCCAAAGATTTTATCTCTCGAGATGATCATCAGAGTGAAGTCGGAGTCGTTACCTCTTTATTTGCACCCTGAGATACAGGTTTTTGATACTCCTACCCATACAAAAATATCGAGAAGCGGAGTATGCTATATCAGGATGCTGTATTTGCTGTTTGTTGTTCCGGCGACAGTCTTAAAATGTCCCCATGGAAAAGTGTCATTCTCTATAGCACATCGCCAGCGACAGAATAAGGTGTGCTTATTTAGAGACCCATGACTTTAATATCACATACATTAAAAGCGTATAATCCGTATTCCCGGGGACATTCTATCCTCAGGCAGAGTTTCCTGGCACATCCAGGTTTGAAATATAATCTCTTTTCCAGTTCGGCTAGTCTCGACGATGTCAAACATGAGAAAAGCCCTGATTGTCCTGGTTGTGACTCTGGGTTGTGCCTGCGGGAAACCACCGAGGAGACAGTACTACAAGGAGTCTCCTCCGCCTTCAAATGATGGTAAGCCGTCGACTCCCGGGGCAGTCTATTTGTCATCATATTCATAATGTCTCAAAGGGTGTGGGTCTAGGCCGGTCCACTGCATCCGGAGTATACTGGTTAGATGATCAAGACAGCATATGTTACCAGCAGATTCTGCGAGGGACACTGAATGTGACTATGCACGGGAGGCGTCCACAGCATGAGATCATCATTTGTTGAGAGTTTAGTTGACAAGAAAGCCTTGTTGAAGGATATACCTGACTTTTACGAACGGCAGTCTCTCCATT
Organism: Lineus longissimus; assembly: GCF_910592395.1. NCBI lineage: Eukaryota > Metazoa > Nemertea > Pilidiophora > Heteronemertea > Lineidae > Lineus > Lineus longissimus. The sequence continues at coordinate 14,817,768 of NC_088322.1, forward strand.
AGATACATACAATAGATCATGCCATGCTCAGCGATATATTTGTGTCCTCGAACAAATCCAAACAGTGTTCAGACGGACGATGATCCTCCCTCCCGTATAGTCGCCTATGCAGTCCATTTCGTCATCCTAATCGTCCTACATCGGCAGGACGAGTCCGCGTCATTGCTTCCGGAGTGTACTCTCCCGGAGTTTCCCAGGACGAGGCCGCTCCATTGCTTCCAGAGTGTACACTCCCGGAGTTTCCCAGGACGAGGCCGCTCCATTGCTTCCGGAGTGTACTCTCCCGGAGTTTCCCAGAACAAGGCCGCTCCATTGCTACCGGAGTGTACTCTCCCGGAGTTTCTCATCTCTGAACGCTGTTGGGGCGTTCGCGTAGACAACGTTAAAGCGTTGGCGAAACAAACCCTTATCCTCTCTATGATAACTTGGTGTCCACAGGACAAGGTGGCAACCCATGTCGGGATGGTGTGATGTTCAATGGCCAATGCTTCGACTTCAATTCGAAGAAAAAATCATGGGCAAAAGCAAGGAAATACTGCACCAAAGACGTCCACGGCGACCTCCCAGTTGGCATCAGAAAGAGGCCCGTCTATGACGCCATACTCAAGTATGCTAAGGACAAAAAGATGAGGTAAGTGACCAGTCTTGACACCAGCGGCGCTGAATTTGTACCTTACAAGGCATTCTGCAAGTGTCTTCGTTCATCCTGGACCGCCAAGGTTTCTGCATTTTATCGAGGCTACGTTGAAAGGGAATACAAGACCATGAGGTTCAGGATGGTCTTCATTCGGTCATTGTTCAAAAGCCAAAGAAATATTTAAAGGAGGAGGGTTAGACAATCCAGGTAGACATCTATAAAAGTGTACACAAGTAGGATGTTTGGATGTGAGCATTTTCTGAGGCATCCAAACCGGTCCTCTTTTCAGATCTACATGGCAACTCTGCAATGTGCCGACCCGGTATAATTTGGCTCCTCCTCCTAATCACTATAGAGAGGTTACGAAACTATGCCTTGGGCTCTTTATTCTCTCCTTCGCAGTGGTTTTGTAAGATCGTCGTGGTAATCACTATTCCAAACGTAGTGTAACTGAGACCACTGGCTCACGAGTATGGTATCCTTATCCCCATGACTATTGCCCCTTCTTCTTCCCCTCTTTTCCTCAGGGATGACATCGCTTGGGTTGGGTTGCAAGAGTCCAAGATTCCAGGAGTTCTGACATGGGTCAATTATGATGTTCTTCATGATAAGGGAGCTTGGGTAAGTGAGGCTTGTTGTACTAGACTGAACTCATATAAAGTGTAACAGACTTCTTGTATAGAGTGGCTAACAAGAACTTCCTCAGGGTTGTTTCTTGAGAGATATTGTCCTTGTGCGCCGCTGCAGTTTGCCACTAATTGGGGTTACTGATTCTGTGATCGGAATATTTAAGATGCACGTTCGACATCGCCCATTCTGCCAGTCTGAAATCACCAGTTTGACGACCAATACACCCTATTTTTCAGAACATTTACAAGGAATGGGACACGTCTAACCCCATCCAGAAAGGCAAACCAATTGGCTGTATAGGTATTAACTTGACAACAGGGAAGTTTGGAGGCTATGATTGTGAGGAGAAGCATCTGGTTATCTGTGAGCTCAACTTTCAAAGTAAGAACCGTTCATTTATTTCATCATTATTTTAATTAGCAATCTGACTTAAATCCATGATAAAGGGATACACATTCTCTTCACTTCCACAATACGTTCTGAGAAATCTTAGCATGGAACATTTTGTTCCTTTCATCTCATTCCTTCTGCAGGAGACGAAAAAGCCATCAAGAAAATAAACGAAAAGATAGACAGTTTCAACAAAGAAATTGAGCTGGCCGAACAAGGGGCATTCAGTACTCTAATGGAGGCAAATAAAGGTTGGTAAACTTAAAACTTCTTCTTCTGCTTTCATGCATGTCAGTGAGGTTTGTAGCGCGGCGGTGGAACACGGCAGTTAGCCTTGAAGCTGTAAATTACTGCGACTTGCGATTACAATCACTGCTGTGTGCGACAGAACCATCTCTTGTCTGCAGGCAGTAATCGCTGGTTGTGACATTGATTGCAGACATCGCTGCGACCACCAATTCTTGATGCAGACACCAGTGATGACCACAGCAGTGAGAGATTTCTGGCCCAATTACTCCAACTGCAGCCAGAGAGGGAGAGTTATTCACAAACTGTTCACTTAGATGAGATCTTTTGCTTGTTCGTCATCTTCTTCCTCAGCGTTCGCTCTGCACTTGGAGGTGATTTTCTCCTGGGACTATTCCTCTTCCAAGGCGGGATGAGCTTGACTTTGCATGTTCAAGGCACCAGACATAAGGAAAGTCAGTTCAACATCTTGGTCAAGTAACTTTCTAAAGGTCACAAGAGATCTGACGTGTTAACATCTTTCTTTTTGACACCAGGGGTTGCAAATCTGTACGACACTGACATGAAACTGGACGAGGAACAACAAGCGTTGGTCGAGGCCGGGGCTGATCCTGGAACGGCGACAAAAGCTATCAAGATAAAGCGAGGCACGAAGCCATCTCTGAAGGATCTCGACAAGGTTTATGAGAAGAAGAAAGACAACAGGAGGAAGTCTCCGACGCCGGAAAAAGTGAAAGGAAACAGGAAGGAAGGATTTAAGTAAGTGACACCAATTTATGGCAATATTAATTACATGTACTGTGAAAGCGATATGGAAATGTTGTAACATTCAAGATGACCTGGGCACTTCTGTGTTGTTACAGTACAATACTTTACTTGCAGTCCTTTTAGGTCTACAGATCGGGCCAAGTTTTGTCAGGAATTCTAAAACCCCTTTAACTCGATATTTCACTCTTTGTATCATTGTGTGACACCCACCTTTATTAAAACCATACATTAAATTTCATGATATTATAATTTTACAATTTCCAACAGGTCTCGGGACAAACGTGCTGCCCGTGATGGCGATTCGTACCGCTGGCCGAATGGGATCGTACCATTTGTATTTGACGCTTATGTGTGTAAGTGTAGTTCGTACAGTCTCTGTGGGGTTCTCTTTTGAGTGACTTATGATCTATATGAATGATATTCAGAAATTGCTGTTGTCAATCGAGAGGTCATGGGTTCAACTCCAGGCCGTGATACTACACTTGGTTTATTGAATAGCCGCGGCATCTAGTTTTCTGATCTTTCACATCATTTTGATCAAAAACTTATTTACTTCAGATATTAGCTATTAGCAAAAATATATGAGTTCGCCTTATAAATTTTTGCTATTAGTTGAGGCCACTTTTCAAATGATTTTTCAATCAAACAGCCGCTTATGAAAAAGATAGAATCAACAGTGCGTTGTCTGTTTATGGTGAGAAAACGTGCATAAAACTCACTCCAAGGACAAATGAAGGTGACTATCTCTCCATCAAGACTTCAGACGACGGGTAAGACTTCTTTTCCTAGTTTTCCATGCCGAGTATCTATGTTTTGGTAGCATTTGTCAGAAAGCCATTCTTAAACCGCAGAGGATTAGTCAGACACCTAAGTATGTAGTCAATTATTGAGACCAACTGTCAGATCTCGCCTCTTGGTTTCGGCAGTTTTAGCAGTATAACCCAGCGCATGTGATAGCCAGTTAATTTTAAACAAGATTGATACAAATAGTGCCCTGTGTCACCATCGGGTGCCCTCGAAACAGCAGATTTATGGCTGAGAGTGAGAACATATCCCCGCCTTCAGTTTTTACCGGGCTGTTCAAAACTCCCAATATTTATGAGCGTTTTGCGGTAGGTTTCCTTTAACATCTCTTTCAATGGACTTTCTTCCCATGGTGTGGAATATTTCTCCTTTTAGATGCTGGTCTTATGTGGGGCGAAAAGGAGGCAAGCAGGATTTGAATCTGAACCGCAACAGTTGTCTGGCGAAGGATGGCACAATCCAACACGAGCTCCTGCACAGTTTCGGGTACTGGCACGAACACACCAGGCCCGACAGAGACAGCTGGGTGACCATAAATATGGATAATGTCGAACCAGGTGAGTACATATTGATCATTGATCATTCTTTTTCATCTAACTCCAACAGGTCGAACACCGGGTGCCTTACAGGTCAAACACGCTTACTGCCAAATGACATTTTCTCACTCATTGCTCTCTGCAGATTACCAGAATAATTTCGAGAAACAGCCCAACTCTCACATAAACGGCTTCGACTACGATTACAGCAGCATCATGCAGTATCCAAAATGGGCATTCGCCATTGATGAAGCAATTGACACCATCATACCAAACAGAAAGACTACTGCCGTACTTGGGCAGCGAGACAAGATCACTGACTTGGATCTCGCCGAGTTGAATTATCTGTACGGTTGTGAAGGAGGTGCATTTAAAGCCACTTTGAATTCGGTCAATTGGAATTTCGTAGCTGGTAAGTAAATATGGTTACATCTCAAATAAAATGCTTTCAATTCAGGAAGTAGCCAGCCATATATTGTTTTGAAATGACACCGTAGATCACGAATATACAATTTTCATTTCATCACTTGAATTTTATGCTCTGACCCCGGATTGAGCCGCAAGTTGATCGAACCAGTTAAAATCCAGTTAAACAGTATAAAGAAAATGAATTCACTTATTTCTTCACTTCAAAGTTTTCCATTTAAAAACGCTGTCCATATGCAGTTTACTTGCATTTGAGAAGCCACAACAAAAGCATCTGGTTGATCCAGCAAACACTTGAGTCGGGTCGATTGACGCATTAAATCGTCGCTAAATGAATGAAAGTGTTTGTTTTACAAACCAACCACAGCTGATTATATTGGCAAGAAATGTAGCAATTATAACAGTATTTGTTCCTCAAATTTATTCATGATTAATACACATGAAATGTTTTGCGATACTGACCGTGTTTGTGACGAGTGGTAAAAGCATGAGAACTTGCAGAAATGGACTCATTGATGCATTCTTTATAATGCAATCGATTAGTTCAAAATCCAGCCTTTGTTACGCCGTGATAATTGCCGGATGTGCAAAGTATCAGGAACAGCTCCTTGTGAATAATTTACGCTACAACCTGTATTAACACTTGGTTTAAATTTGAATCAAGTGAATTAACGAAGAGTACACTTGCCGTTGAGAAATCGACAAATTGGTATCACCATTTGCTTTTCCCAAGCCTTCTATCTGGATAAAAATGAAAATCCATATTCAAGGTCATTCAATCGCATTATAAAAGATTTTGCTGCAAAGTTTTCCTGCTATACGCGCTGTCTTCCTCCGATGAATAGATTTTTTAACATTAGTATAATTTTCGTAGTTGGATGATTTCAATCTCTCCTTTTTTTCAGACAGAACATCTGGCGGCAATGCGAAGAACGCCCCATGTGCCTTTCCCTTCATCGCTGGTGGCGTTAAACGCAACGAATGCCTTGATTACACCGGCGGTCTCAAATGGTGCGGGACGACAGAAAACTATGACACCGACAAACAGTGGGGCGAATGTGTATATAGTAAGTTCATAGTTGACCATTGGTACCGCCATTTTGAGCATCCTGATTTAATTGTTTCCGGTACGCATAAGTGTCTGCAGCAAAAAATGTCAACTGTGTACACAAAGATTAGACTGGAAAGCTGACAAATTATTTCAAATAGTTTGTTCAGTTGGAAAATGATAAATATGTGTCTAATGTAATCTCCTATTCCATCATCTGTGACACTAGCACTCCAGGTGTGCTGGGATGCTCCCTCCTACCTACACAGGGTGGTGATCGACCGACCATTGCGTTGCGTTGCGTACAATTCTATTATCACAAGAAGTTATTTCGTTGTTTGTTTTTTAAATGCATTTGATTTAGCTAGTTTACTCTTTAGTTCATTGATGTTCAGCTTAGTATTGCCTGTATCATGTATGTATATTATACGATTATACTTTATATGTCGCGTACCTATGTGAAATACATTTTTATATGGTGACTGATAAAGTTCATTTGAATAGCATTCCGCGACGTTACTATTTATAGCTCACAAGGTCATTTGAATAAGATATTGATGACGTTTTAGTCACGTGACAGTCGGACATCGACACTTATTTCTACGCATTTGAGCTTATTTCAAAGTCAATTATCTTTGACCCTGCATTGTTTTTAGCATGAATGATACCATAGAGTCAGAGAGAGAAATATTCAGAACAATTATGTAGTATTTCCAACACTCGGACATGTGCCAGATTGAATCTAACTGCCCTAGTTAGAAAGCCTGAAGGGAATCCATTACGAAACCGCATGTTTGTCCGACATTGCCTGTAATTCAGCGATGGGGAAATAGAGGGCAGCAGCTGCAGTGACGTCATCTTCGCGGAATGCTATTGAATTGAATAGAATTGAATGAACATCTGGGGTAAAATAAGTTATTGAAGTCATTCCCTTTTCAGACAAGCAGATAACCACTTTGAAGGGAAGTGGGAACGCCCAAGGTGCCGACTGCGTTTTCCCGTTCATCTACAAAGCGGAAACCTTCCATTTCTGTACCCGAACTGCTGGGAGTGCCCCCTGGTGTGCTACTACAGCAGACTATGACACAGACCAGAAGTTTGGACACTGTGTTCTTGGTGAGAACCTGTAACATTATTCTCTAATGAGGAGGCCTACTCCAGCCTCTTTGTGGCAATCCTTACTTTATTTTTACCACCAATGAGTTGTGCGTGCTTTCATCATCGCTGTTTCTAAAGAACCCTGAAGTGTTGTGCGTGCATTCATCATCGCTGTTTCTAAAGAATCCTGAAGTGTTGTGCGTGCATTCATCATCGCTGTTTCTAAAGAATCCTGAAGTGTTGTGCGTGCATTCATCATCGCTGTTTCTAAAGAATCCTGAAGTGTTGTGGGTGCTTTCATCATCGCTGTTTCTGAAGAATCCTGAAGTGTTGTGCGTGCATTCATCATCGCTGTTTCTAAAGAATCCTGAAGTGTTGTGCGTGCATTCATCATCGCTGTTTCTAAAGAATCCTGAAGTGTTTTGCGTGCATTCATCATCGCTGTTTCTAAAGAATCCTGAAGTGTTGTGCGTGCATTCATCATCGCTGTTTCCAAAGAATCCTGAAGTGTTGTGCGTGCATTCATCATCGCTGTTTCTAAAGAATCCTGAAGTGTTGTGCGTGCATTCATCATCGCTGTTTCTAAAGAATCCTGAAGTGTTGTGGGTGCTTTCATCATCGCTGTTTCTAAAGAATCCTGAAGTGTTGTGGGTGCATTCATCATCGCTGTTTCTAAAGAACCCTGAAGTGTTGTGCGTGCATTCATCATCGCTGTTTCTAAAGAATCCTGAAGTGTTGTCGGTGCATTCATCATTGCTGTTTCTAAAGAACCCTGAAGTGTTGTGCGTGCATTCATCATCGCTGTTTCTAAAGAATCCTGAAGTGTTGTGGGTGCTTTCATCATCGCTGTTTCTAAAGAATCCTGAAGTGTTGTGGGTGCATTCATCATTGCTGTTTCTAAAGAATCCTGAAGTGTTGTGCGTGCATTCATCATCGCTGTTTCTAAAGAATCCTGAAGTGTTGTGCGTGCATTCATCATCGCTGTTTCTAAAGAACCCTGAAGTGTTGTGCGTGCTTTCATCATCGCTGTTTCTAAAGAATCCTGAAGTGTTGTGCGTGCATTCATCATCGCTGTTTCCAAAGAATCCTGAAGTGTTGTGCGTGCATTCATCATCGCTGTTTCTAAAGAATCCTGAAGTGTTGTGCGTGCATTCATCATCGCTGTTTCTAAATAACCCTGAAGTGTTGTGGGTGCATTCATCATCGCTGTTTCTAAAGAATCCTGAAGTGTTGTGCGTGAATTCATCATTGCTGTTTCTGAAGAATCCTGAAGTGTTGTGCGTGCATTCATCATTGCTATTTCTAAAGAACGCTAAAGGGAGATCAGTGGCATAGTGGTCGCACTGAGCGCTGGGTTCATAATTAGGAGGTTGTGAGTTCAACACACGGAGGGATCACCGCTATTTCGTCTTCGTGTCCTTACCACGAGTAAATGGGTGCCAAACTGGCAACGGCATTAAATGTTGAATCCTAGCGCTGAGAGGCAGCCGGACAAATCAAATGTGAATCGAGCACAAGCGGTACAAAAATGCTGAACATTCTTTTTATTATTATTTTAATTCTCTCGACAATGTAACACCACAAGCTTGGTCAAAAAAACTTTCAAGTTCTAGTTCGAGCCAGTGATGTATGTTATGAAGCATTTCTATTGCAGTCCTGACTGACGGAGGCTACACAGAATGGAGTGCTTGGGGATCGTGCTCCAAGACATGTGGAGGGGGTCAAGAAACCAGGACCAGGGAATGCACAAACCCAAAACCGACCAACGGAGGAAAAGAATGCGAGGGCTCGAGCACAGATCAACGAACATGTGCCCCGGAAACGTGTCCCATCTCAGGTCAGCAAGACGTAATTTAGCCACTCCGGCAATTGCCTTCACAACCACACACTCAAAATTTGCTAAAGGGTGGCGTTATGCCCCCCTCCCCTCCATGCCTCTCAACTTGACAACAACTACTCCGTGTTTTGCAATTGATGGTTTGCTTTTCATGGATTACACGGTCTTTACATATTTTGCACCACTGGAGAAAAAAACTACCACCCCATTTTAAGACAAGTCAGCAGCACCTGTGTCTTTGTCTGAAATCAACCCAGTCAACATTTCACTATGTGCAGTTTTTAAAAAATTTCTCATAGTTGTAGAATTTTGTACTTCAGAAGCCCAATATGAATGGATCGGTTGTTGGGACGATGCAGGTCTGCCCGAGCTGATGAATACGATCGAGGGGACTGAGCCGGCTACCGGAGACTACACCAAAAGAACTGATAAGAAGGCGGTAAGAATACACGTCCGAAAACTGAGGAGGAAACAGTTAGAATTGCTGAGCAGGTGACCTCAATATTATGCCCTGTGGCAAAAACTGAG